>NC_069503.1:303347929-303357929 GCF_027579735.1 Bombina bombina
CATAAGCCCATTGAGTTGACCGTTTATCCGTTACGTTTTTCCCTTTTTCCCATTTCTATTTAAACAGTAATAAATGAATTTACTTTTGTCACTAGAACATAACCATATTAAAAGTTTAACAGTTTTGATCTATATATATACACACACACACATACACATACATACACACATACACACACACACATACACACACACCCCCAGTGCTAAGGAGTACTGAAGAACATAGAAATTGAATAATAAAACAAACTTGGAACAGGCAAAGGACATAAGATCTGCTATAGTGGCGTAATATTCCCACTTGTATCAAAGCTCTCTGTTTACATAGCATGCAAGTAGTAAAGTGACGTAAAAAGAAAAATAAATAATGCAACCCTCTTACTAACTCACTTATCGGAGTTTGCCACAAGGTGCATAGTGTTAAAGCTAGTGCAGCAGAGTATAACAGATGTGCGACAAGAGCGGGACACAGGTTAAAAAAGTAGCAATTTCAGAGATCAGGTTAGTTAAAGGGACCACTGAACCCAATTTTTTTTCTTTCATGATTTAGATAGATGATGAAATTTTAAAGGGACACTCATGTTTTATTAAATTTTCATGATTTAGATACAGCATGTAATTTTAAACAACTTTCCAATTTACTTCCATTAAAAAAAATGTGCACAGTCTTTTATATTTACAATTTTTGAGTCACCAGATCCTACTGAGCATGTGCAAAAATTCACAGACTATACGTATATGCATTTGTGATTGGCTGATTGCTATCACATGGTACAAGGGGAGTGGAAATATACATAACTTTGAAATGTGTTATAAAAAAAATCTATTACTCATTTGAAGTTCAGACTAAGTGCTTTTGCATTGTCTTGTTATCTTGCATTTGTTGATTATGCAAATCTAATGTGTTGACTGGTCCTTTAAGCAACTTTCTAATTTACTCCTATTATCAAATTTTCTTCATTCTCTTGGTATCTTTATTTGAAATGCAAGAATGTAAGTTTAGATGCCGGCCCATTTTTGGTGAACAACCTGGGTTGTCCTTGCTGATTGGTGGATATATTCATCCACCAATAAAAAAGTGCTATCCAGAGGTCTGAACAAAAAAAAAGGTTAGATGCCTAAAGATAGCAAGAGAACCAAGACAAATTGATAAAAGGAGTAAATTAGAAAGTTGCTTAAAATTGCATGCTCTATCTGAATCATGAAATAAAAAATTTGGGTTCAGTGTCCCTTTAAGAATGCTGGCACAGCTGTTCTGGTGTAGGATAGAAGTAAAACATTTGGTGTGATACTAGTCTGAGCACTGACTAACTGCAGATGAAAGCCATGGAAAGGTAAAGAAGAATGGTTTGAGATCATTTTTTATATCATGTGATATTTAGTAAATACAGTATATTTGCATAATCAACACATACACAATAAAAAGACAATGCAATAGCAATTAGTCTGAATGTTAAATTAGTAGATTTTTTCAGAGAAATGTATGTCTATTTCCCCTCCCCCTGTATCATGTGACAGCCATCTGCCAATCACAAATGAATATATGTATATTTTGTGAATTCTTGCACATGCTCAGTAGGAGCTGGTGACTCAAAAAGTGTAAATATAAAAAGACTGAGCACATTTTGTTAATGGAAGTAAATTGGAAAGTTGTTTAAAATTGCATGCTCTATCTGAATTATGAAAGTTTAATTTTTACTTGAGTGTCCCTTTAAGTTACTTGGCAGTTTTATGTCCCTTGTCATTGGTTACGGATGTGTTTTTGACAGTGAGCTAGGACTGGAGCAAACATCACATGTGTACTAAAAGGGTTCAGCACCCTACGCCCAGTTATTGGCTAAGTTCATCAGGACCTCTTGCATGGTTAGTGCTGCCTGATGCCTTCCGTTAATTTACTAGCATACACCTGCTGGGCGTGGGGTCACTGCACACTGGAAAAGTCAAACAAGACATGGAATACAGGTGTAATTGTCTATGTGCCTGTGTGTGAGCTTGTGTGTATTTGTGTATCTCTCTGTGTATATCTGTGACAATTGTGTGTGGCTGTATGAAGGGGAGAGATGATATAATGTGAGAGGGAACTGAAGTACCGAGGGAGGGAAGAAAATGGTGTGAGAGATTAAAAAAGAGGAGACATTTAGGGCTAGATTTATTAAAGCTGAGGCATACAGGGGCGTGCCCCTGTACGCCTCAGCTCGCCTGTGGCGGGGCGAAAATACCCGCAGGTATTCGGCATTGCACACAAGCGCAATTTTGCGCTCGCGTGCAATCCCGCCCCCTGCCCGCGCACAGCCAATCACGCGCGGGCAGGAGCTGTCAATCTCCTCGGTCTGACTAGACCGAGGAGATTGAATTTCGCCAGATTAGAGGTGGCTTAGAGGCTAAGGAAGCAGCGGTCTGGTGACCGCTGCTTGATAAATGACGGCGAGAAAGTTCTTGAGAGAACTTGCTGCCTTAGGGGCTTAATAAATCTAGCCCTTAATACTGTGGGGAGGGAGTGAAGTCTAATGCAATACTATGTTCTAATTTGTTAGAGCATTTAATTATTGCACACATTCTCTCTAGAATAAATGTGTTTAACCACCTAGTAAACCTCTCACTAAGGGGCTACAGGCACTCGCCGCCTGTGAGCCAACCGGGTTAGGCATATGCATATAACCACCAATTACCAGCCATGATTTACCCAGTAAAAGCATGAGTCTGACTAGGTGTTTAACTCCTTTGCAGGGTGCTTCATTCTTGGTATCCTTTTGTTGAAGGAGCAGCAATGCACTACTGGGAGCTAGCTCAACACACTAGGTGAGCCAATGATAAGAGGCATATTTGTGCAAACAACACTCAACAGCTTCCACCCAGTAGTGCATTGCTGCAACTACCTAGGCATTCTTTTAAACAAAAGTATACAAGGAAAACAAAGCAAATTAGATAAAAGTAAACTGGATACTTGTTTAAAATTACATGCTCTATCTGAATCATGAAAGAAAATATGTTGGTTTATATCCCTTTAAAAAGATAAGAACAGCAAAACAATTCACTTTGTACTAGCAATAGGACCATGGCTAGTACACCTGTGTATTCGGAAGTTTCCTTCACTGCCAAATGCAGAAGAATATGGCAGCTCACACCATTTGTCTCTTTCCAGAGCCAGATTTATTCTTGTGAAAGTTCATCACACTAAGATCTGTGCAAATCCAGATCGTAGTGTTTTGCACGTTCACAAGAATAAATCCAGCTCAGGAAAAAGCTCAATCTTAGTCTGCAGACTTAAAACTAGACTGAAAATGAAATGCAGGGAAGGAATATTAAAGGCATAGGAAAGTCAAAATTAAACTTGCATGATTCAGATAGAGCATGTCATTTTAAGACGCTTTTAAATTCACTTCTATTTTCAAATGGGCTTTGTTCTCTTAGTATCCCTTGTTAAAAAATGAATATGCACATATGATACACTAGTGGGAGCTGCTGCTAATTGGTGCCTACACACATTTGTCTCTTGTGACAGCTTCCTGTCAGTAGTGCAATGCTGTCCCTTCAGCAATGGCTAACAAGAGAATGAAGAAAATTGGATAATAGAATTAAATTGGAAAGTTGTTTAAAATTGTATTTTCTATCTGAAACATAAAAGAAAATTGAGCTTTACTATCCCTTTAATTATTAAATGTCATTTTGTACTTTATTTTGTTGGAGGGGTGTTCTGCTCCCATACAGCAGGTAAATTGGTCTCTATCCTGCTCTAATAGGTTTGATCTAACCACCACACCATATCTTCTCATTCCCATATCTAGATTATACATCCTTCTTTACTACCATTTCTGAATTCTCTCACAACATAAGACGTTACCACCTCTGCTGTAAGCCTGTTAAACAAATGTACTAGTTCTTCTGCGAGGAACACTTTTTCACATTTACATATAAACATTTTACCCTCCGGCAGAAGACTATGACCTCTAGTTATAAATATTCTCTTTCTTTGAAATTTGATTCTCTCCTGTAGAATCATCTATGACAGCACTATAATTTAGGGGTCAAAACAATTTTTTTTTTCCAGTGTTCCAACCCTAATGTTTAACACTTATTACATTGGAATAATCATCAACATGACATGCAACTTGTACAGAAACTTTATATATTTTCCCCATGAAATCTCCCCCCCCCCTACTTTCATAAGAATGCAAGTAAAGCTTTTACATAAAATTTAAACACAAGCCCTAGCAACAGATGAAGTTACTATGTGGTGACCGCACATAGATATACTAGATTATTTGTTTACACCAATAAAGTCTAGTGTTCGTCATTTGGTGCACTAACAGCAGTTAAGTGGCACCAATTTTCTGTTAAGTTATAGATGACACTACAGACACCCATTATGTTAGCTCATACAGACTTCAGTAAATAAGTGGGTTTGGGGGAATCAGCATCAACCAATCAACAGGTCAGTCCCTTCAAAACATTTTTTTTTGTTTGTTTTTTTTTCCCACCAAAACATGCTTGACCTCTGCATTCACTTTAATATACTGCGCTCCACTTTGAATAAAGCAGCCGTCAGCTTTATCCAATGAGGGAGTGCGCTTCATTGAAATGAATGGTGTGATCGAGTGGGTTGCTAGGAAGGAGGGTTTTAAGGATAAGAGCAGGGGAATTTTGAGACCCTCAGTATAAAGATATCTTTATTTTCACAAGGTGAGGGTATAAAATATTGATTGCGCACTTGCTGCACAATTATCTAAAAAAAAAAAAACTATTTTCAAAGTTTATCTTGTAGATAATTGCATGGCTTCTGTTGACAATAACCTAAAGCATTAGTCTGAGAAATATAGTTTTTAACATTATTATTTTTTTTTTAATCAGATCTATGAAAACCTCAGAGCTAGTTTCAAATTTATTTGTTAAAGTTGTAAATGGTTAGTTAACAGCAACAATCTCCACAGACTTTAATGGAGATCATAATGCATAAAACTATGGAGATCATAATGCATAAAACTATAAAAAAGACAAACAAACAAAAAACCTGTAAACTAAGTTCCCTAAATGTCTCTCCAGTTTAAAGGGCTTCATCATCTTCACAGGTTGCTATGACATTATACGCTGATTTACTAACGAATTTAGAGAAGAATGAACTTTGGTTAATTTGCTACAAAGCCCCCCACCCCCATAAAAAAACAACACAAACTGATGTAGCTGGAGACAGTTCTGTGTATTTAGCAGACAAACATTGATGTTAGAATTGGCAGGACCCAGGAGGAAGAGACCTTGACGTGGTCCTGGGCCTATAACCCTTTGACTAAATTCTGTAACTCACAGTCAATACTCTCATTAGGTGCACGCACGTCACACACACAATACACAACAGTGGGTCCAGCACAAGTAGGTTAACTCACAGTCAATTCTTTCATCAGGTGCATGCATGTCAGAGGGTCCTGAAGCTCCTTTCATACATAATTGAAACAAACCAAAAAAGGGACGTCAGCTGACGTCACAGGCCTTCGAAACGCCGCGGGTAGCACCATGGAACTGACAGAATGGTGGAGGGTATTTAGTAGTTAAGATGTGTTTATTGTTTGTTATACCGTAGGTCTGAAGACAAAATGTTACTACCAATAAAAGTTTATATTCAAGTCCTGGTGAGTGCACCGCATATCCTGCTCGTCTATCTACGTTCATCATGGATGCACCCTGGGCATTGATTCCGCTTTACCGCTAAACTGTTACATGAGGGCTTGATCCCTAAACCTGAACGGTTGAGGAACATTTCACGAAATCCAGTGAGTGCGGTGTGCCCAGAGGCAGAACTTTTTTTCACTTTCTGCAATGAGATTCTTTTTTAGTGAAAATTTTTCTGCAGGTAATTTTGAAACGAAATTCAATTTTGTATTAGGCAAATACACTGAAGCACCAACTCAATTGCAGTGTGTTGATTAACTGGAGAATAAAGCAATTTGTAAAGTTTTATAATATATATATTGCAGCTGAAAATCTCATTGCAAATTAGCTGCAAAGAAAAAAAAAACCAAGAATTTAAGTTTTTAAAATGTCTGTTGAATAAATGTGTTTCCTTTGCTCTTTGTCTATCATACAATTATAAGGTAAAAATTTAGTAATAAAAAAGGTGCATTGTTCCCAAGACTGTCATATTCAGGAGTTGCAGCTTTGCAGACAAGGAAAGACAAGGGGGCGGAGTTAAAAAAAAAAAAAAAATCCTTGTGAACCAGTCCTGCTCAATATTTGACTATTCTCTTCAGCAGCGCTTCACTATGGTCGCACTGTGTTAATGAAAACTTACTGAGTGCAGCCAAAGTTCAGCTTGATGCGAAGCAGCATTGCAATGCAAAACAGCTAACAGTTCCTGTGTCCCATTCTTTCTGCAGACATGCTGCATTTTATGTTCTGCCTTGGGGGCGGTCTGTATTACTTTATTATTATATCATAATAAAGCCCCTTGCGCTTCCCTGAATACACCACAAAAAGAGATGTAGACTGTCTGAAATCCTTTGTAGCCTAAAGATAAAACTTCAAAGCTTGAACCACATCCAAATTATGAAGTAACCTCTCCTTAGGAGAAGAAGGGTTAGGACACAAAGGAGGAACAACTATTTCCTGATTGATATTACGGGTAGACACAACCTTGGGAAGAAATCCCAAACCAGTGCGAAGAACAGCCTTATCAGCGTGAAAAACCAGATAAGGAGGCTCATATTGCAAGGCCGCCAACTCAGATACTCTGCGTGCAGATGCAATAGCCAAGAAAAACAGAACCTTCCAAGAAAGTAACTTAATGTCAAGAGAGTCCATAGGTTCAAACGGAACCCTCTGCAACACCTTCAGAACCAAGTTCAAGCACCAGGGAGGAGAAAAACTGTCTAAAAACAGGCCTGATTCTAGACAGAACCTGAACAAAAGACTGAATATCAGGAAGCTCAGCGAGCTTCTGCATGTGTACTCGGAGATGGGATATGGAGCCCTCAGAGGTGGATGGCTCAGTAGTACTAGACATCCTTTTCTTTCGAGATGTTGTGACTTTATCAAGGCATGTGGAACATAGTTGAGCAGGCGGATCTACCAGAACCTCCTCGCAATAAACACAGGTACTAGACTTAGTTAAAGAGGGAGTATACTTTAACGCGTCAGAGACCTTCATAGCTTGCGGCTTTAGTATGGACTAGTTATAATCTAAATAAAAATGGCATCTTTATAACCTCCAATGGCCGGGGCACTCACCACCTCCTATGACCCGGACCACAGAAACCGTTACGTCTCCTGTGCCGCCGGTCAAGCAAGGAAGTCGATAAGCCCCAACTGACAGAGGGAATGCCTCGCAAGACCACCCCTGCACTAGGGAGAAAACGCATCAAATCTGCATCACAAAAACTCACGGAAATGAAACTATGTCCACCGATTGCCAGAGCCACAACTCACACATATTGCAGCAATGACACAACAAACAATATTATGCACAACCCCCCCCCCCTGTTCAATAATCCCCCTACCAGGGATATTAACCCTTGATTCTATAAAGATAAGAGGTATCACACTGTGAACCTGTCTTCTGCGTAATCATTATGTGTATAAAAAATGAAACGATCTTACCAGAATCTATGCCGTGGAACAGGAAAACACGGCCTCTCAAGTGTGACAGTGTAGTAGCACCGCTCCTGACATGAACTTGAGTGTAGAAAGCAGGCAGCGAAACTCGTCAACGCTGATTGCTTACGGAGCTGTTAATCTGAGTTGGGATGGTTTCGCAGAAAGACTCTCCCTGCATCTCCGGACTCTAAATTTCACCCAAGCTCTCACTGAGAGGCTGACAGGGTTACTTAAAACTCCAGTCCCATTCCGAAAAGTACTACCCTCCATAAGAGACTACTCCGAATCTTCCGACACTTCTCCGCCAACCTCCTATGATGAAAGGCAAAGAATGACTGGGGGATGAGAGAAGTGGGGGAGGTATTTAAGCTTTTGGCTGGGGTATCTTTGCCTCCTCCAGGTGGACAGGTTCTTAATTCCCACAAATAATGAATGAAGTCTTTAAAAGAAAAATCTGCTCCTTTGCCTTCCTGTAGAAATCCCAGCCCACTTGTGGGGCAGTGATAGGCAGTAATGGACCCCTCACAAATGAAGCTCCTACTGAACATGTTTAAGAGTTCACAGTATATACATATGTTTTTGGAATTGGCAGATAGATGTCACATGATACAGGGGGCAGGGAAAATGTAATTATATTTCATTTGAAATTCAGACTGTTATCACATTGTCTCTTTTTATATTATGCTTTTATTTTTTTTGCAATTCTATAATTTAATAGTTATTTAATTACTAGTTACTGAGACTGACTGTAATTTTTTAGCTAAAATGTTATTATGCTTAATGGGTCGAATTATCAAGGGCTGAATGGCAGGACATCCAGTTCTTGGTAATGTCACTGTTGCGCCATATTTTCTCCACTTGATGACGGTCATCACTGTGTTCCATGGTATATCTAATGCCTTGGAAATTATTGTGTACCCTTCTCCTGACTGATATCTTTTAACAATGAGATCCCTCTGATGCGTTGGAAGCTCTCTGCGGACCATGGCTTTTGCTGTAGGATGCGACTAAGAAAATGTCAGGAAAGACCTACTAGAACAGCTGAACTTTATTTGGGGTTAATCAGACGCACTTTAAATGATGACAGGTGTGTACTGACTCCTATTTAACATGATTTTGAATGTGATTGCTCAATTCTAAACATGGCTACATCACCAGTTATAAGAGGGTGTGCACACTTATGCAACCACATTATTTTAGTTTTTTTTTTGTTTACTTCCCTCCACCTAAAAGATTTGCGTTTGTTTTTCAGTTTTACAGTTTAAAGGTCACACTAAAAGGTGGGAAAAGTTCTGAAATGATTTATCTTTGTCTCATTTAGACACCTATTAAGTGAGGTTTGCATTTAAATAATGTGTCACTTCTCTCCAATTTATAGCTGGGCGATTATGGAAGAACTTAAAAGGGACAAAAGTCAAAATTAAGCTTTCATGATTCAGATAGAGCAGCAATTTTAAACAACTTTCCAATTTACTTCCATTAGCAAAATGTGCACAACCTTTTTATATTTACACTTTTTGAGTCATTAGCTACTACTGAGCATGTGCAAGAATTCACAGAATATACGTATATCCATTTGTGATTGGCTGATTGATGGCTGTCAAATGATACAGGAGGAGTGGAAATAGACATAACTTTAAACTGACAGAAAGAAAAATCTACTACAGACATTGGAGGCGATTTATCAAGCTGAGGCTGACGGGGGCGCACGTACGTGCCCCTGTCTGCCGCAGCTCGCCAATGGCGGCCTAAATTCCCCTGGCGGAATTCAGCATTGCACATGAGATATTTTGCGCTTGCGTGCAATCCCGCCCCCTGCCCGCGCACTGACAATCACCTGTGGACAGGAGCTGTCAATCTCCTCGGTCGGAATAGACCGGGGAGATTGAAATTCCCCATCTAAGAGGTGGCGAAAGGGTAGGGAAGCAGCAGTCTGATGATCACAGCTTGTTAAATACGTTGTGTAGGTTCTCTTGTGAGAACCTGCAGTCATAGGCAGGCGAAAGCCTGCCGAAGAGGTTGCTAAATCGACTCCTAAGTGCTATTGCATTATCTTTTTATCATGCATTTGTTGATTATGCAAATCTAATGCATTTACTGGTCCTTTAAATGTCATTGGCAGGTATATCAAATCACAAAACCTTTATCTGTCTATCTACATTGTACATATATGATGGATACAGCACTACAGTTCGAAGTTACAAGGAAATATTCTAAACTATTATTACAATTACTTACCATAATATAGTGCAATATGTTGTGTATTACAAGTCTTTGGAACAGCACTATTATAATCAAACACATTCATTGGAATAAGGCACTTACTTAATGTATTCATATGCAGAAAAACAACAATGTCATTTTAGCAGGATCAGACATCTGAAAGACATGGCTTTTTAGAGAAAGGGGTTGAAGAGCAAAA
>NC_069503.1:303362929-303431136 GCF_027579735.1 Bombina bombina
CCACACCAAATAATTTGTTTGATTGTAGATGATATCAGAAAGAAACTGAATAATATCAAGGCGACTGGAACTCCAGATGGAGTACGCCAAGGTTTCTAATGCAATCTATTGCAAGTACGTCCCCCCCTGAGCATGGTACCATAGACCAGATGGAAAGCAGATGCTGTGCCAAGTTTAAAGGGACAGTCAAGTCCAAAAAAACTTTTATTTTTCAAATAGGGCATGCAATTTTAAACAACTTTCCAATTTACTTTTATCAACAATTTTGCTTTTTTCTCTTGGTATTCTTAGTTGAAAGCTAGACCTAGGAAGGCTCATATGATAATTTCTAAGCCCTTGAAGACCGCCTCTAATCACATGCTTTGTATTTGCTTTTCACAGCAGGGGAGAGCTAGTTCAGGTAAACCCTATAGATAACATTGTGAGCATGCCCGTGGATTGTGGCAGACACTGCACTAATTGGCTAAAATGCAAGTCAATAGATAATAACTAAAAGTCATGTGATTAGGGGTGGTCAGAAGATGCTTAGATACAAGTTAGTCACAGCAGTAAAAAGTGTATTAATATAACAGTGTTGGTTATGCAAAACTGGGGAATGGGTAATAAAGGGATTATCTATCTTTTTAAACAACAAAAATTCTGGTGTTGACTGTCCCTTTAAGAATAGAAACTAGAGCTTAGCAGGAAAGCTTTAGATCGGTAAGTCTGATATCAGTGGTAGCCATTATAAAGGCTTGTATTCAACAGTATATATTAATAAAAACAAAATAAATGAGTCATAATCAGCAATATTTGTTCACTGAAGGACTGGTTATATTTGTTAAAGGGACATGAAACCCAACATTTTTATTTTTCACGATTCAAAGAGAGCATGTGATTAAATAAACTTTCCAATTTACTTATTTTATCCAATCTGCTTCATTCTCATGGTATCCTTTTTGAAGGAGCAGCTATGCACTACTGGGAGCTATCTGAAGACAGCAAAAAATCAGTAATGCATTGCTGCTCATGAGCCTAATTAGAGATGCTTTTCAACTAAGGATACCAAGAGAATGACGCAATTTAGAGAATAGAAGGAAATTAGAAAGTGGTTTAAAGTCACATGCTCTATCTGAATCATAAAATAAATGTTTTTGGTTTCATGTCCCTTTAATGGTGTCTGATCAGATAATACAATTCAATTTATTTAAAATTATTCTGTGTGAAAAACAGAATTTATGTTTACCTGATAAATTTCTTTCTCCAACGGTGTGTCCGGTCCACGGCGTCATCCTTACTTGTGGGATATTCTCTTCCCCAACAGGAAATGGCAAAGAGCCCAGCAAAGCTGGTCACATGATCCCTCCTAGGCTCCGCCTACCCCAGTCATTCGACCGACGTTAAGGAGGAATATTTGCATAGGAGAAACCATATGGTACCGTGGTGACTGTAGTTAAAGAAAATAAAATATCAGACCTGATTAAAAAAACCAGGGCGGGCCGTGGACCGGACACACCGTTGGAGAAAGAAATTTATCAGGTAAACATAAATTCTGTTTTCTCCAACATAGGTGTGTCCGGTCCACGGCGTCATCCTTACTTGTGGGAACCAATACCAAAGCTTTAGGACACGGATGAAGGGAGGGAGCAAATCAGGTCACCTAAATGGAAGGCACCACGGCTTGCAAAACCTTTCTCCCAAAAATAGCCTCAGAAGAAGCAAAAGTATCAAACTTGTAAAATTTGGTAAAAGTGTGCAGTGAAGACCAAGTCGCTGCCCTACATATCTGATCAACAGAAGCCTCGTTCTTGAAGGCCCATGTGGAAGCCACAGCCCTAGTGGAATGAGCTGTGATTCTTTCGGGAGGCTGCCGTCCGGCAGTCTCGTAAGCCAATCTGATGATGCTTTTAATCCAAAAAGAGAGAGAGGTAGAAGTTGCTTTTTGACCTCTCCTTTTACCTGAATAAACAACAAACAAGGAAGATGTTTGTCTAAAATCCTTTGTAGCATCTAAATAGAATTTTAGAGCGCGAACAACATCCAAATTGTGCAACAAACGTTCCTTCTTTGAAACTGGTTTTGGACACAGAGAAGGTACGATAATCTCCTGGTTAATGTTTTTGTTAGAAACAACTTTTGGAAGAAAACCAGGTTTAGTACGTAAAACCACCTTATCTGCATGGAACACCAGATAAGGAGGAGAACACTGCAGAGCAGATAATTCTGAGACTCTTCTAGCAGAAGAAATCGCAACTAAAAACAAAACTTTCCAAGATAATAACTTAATATCAACGGAATGTAAGGGTTCAAACGGAACCCCCTGAAGAACTGAAAGAACTAAATTGAGACTCCAAGGAGGAGTCAAAGGTTTGTAAACAGGCTTGATTCTAACCAGAGCCTGAACAAAGGCTTGAACATCTGGCACAGCTGCCAGCTTTTTGTGAAGTAATACCGACAAGGCAGAAATCTGTCCCTTCAGGGAACTTGCAGATAATCCTTTTTCCAATCCTTCTTGAAGGAAGGATAGAATCCTAGGAATCTTAACCTTGTCCCAAGGGAATCCTTTAGATTCACACCAACAGATATATTTTTTCCAAATTTTGTGGTAAATCTTTCTAGTCACAGGCTTTCTGGCCTGAACAAGAGTATCGATCACAGAATCTGAGAATCCTCGCTTCGATAAAATCAAGCGTTCAATCTCCAAGCAGTCAGCTGGAGTGAAACCAGATTCGGATGTTCGAACGGACCCTGAACAAGAAGGTCTTGTCTCAAAGGTAGCTTCCAAGGTGGAGCCGATGACATATTCACCAGATCTGCATACCAAGTCCTGCGTGGCCACGCAGGAGCTATCAAGATCACCGACGCCCTCTCCTGCTTGATCCTGGCTATCAGCCTGGGGATGAGAGGAAATGGCGGGAACACATAAGCTAGTTTGAAGGTCCAAGGTGCTACTAGTGCATCCACTAGAGCCGCCTTGGGATCCCTGGATCTGGCCCCGTAGCAAGGAACTTTGAAGTTCTGACGAGAGGCCATCAGATCCATGTCTGGAATGCCCCACAGGTGAGTGACTTGGGCAAAGATTTCCGGATGGAGTTCCCACTCCCCCGGATGCAATGTCTGACGACTCAGAAAATCCGCTTCCCAATTTTCCACTCCTGGGATGTGGATAGCAGACAGGTGGCAGGAGTGAGACTCCGCCCAAAGAATAATTTTGGTTACTTCTTCCATCGCTAGGGAACTCCTTGTTCCCCCCTGATGGTTGATGTACGCAACAGTCGTCATGTTGTCTGATTGAAACCGTATGAACCTGGTCCTCGCAAGCTGGGGCCAGGCCTGGAGCGCATTGAATATCGCTCTCAGTTCCAGAATATTTATCGGTAGAAGAGATTCTTCCCGAGACCAAAGACCCTGAGCTTTCAGGGATCCCCAGACCGCGCCCCAGCCTATCAGACTGGCGTCGGTCGTGACAATGACCCACTCTGGTCTGTGGAACATCATCCCTTGAGACAGATTGTCCAGGGACAGCCACCAACGGAGTGAGTCTCTGGTCCTCTGATTTACTTGTATCTTCGGAGACAAGTCTGTATAGTCCCCATTCCACTGACTGAGCATGCACAGTTGTAATGGTCTTAGATGAATGCGCGCAAAAGGAACTATGTCCATCGCCGCCACCATCAACCCGATCACTTCCATGCACTGAGCTATGGAAGGAAGAGGAACGGAATGAAGTATCCGACAAGAGTCCAGAAGCTTTGTTTTTCTGGCCTCTGTTAGAAAGATCCTCATTTCTAAGGAGTCTATAATTGTTCCCAAGAAGGGAACCCTTGTTGACGGGGATAGAGAACTCTTTTCCACGTTCACTTTCCAGCCGTGAGATCTGAGAAAGGCCAGGACAATGTCCGTGTGAGCCTTTGCTTGAGGAAGGGACGACGCTTGAATCAGAATGTCGTCCAGGTAAGGTACTACTGCAATGCCCCTTGGTCTTAGCACCGCTAGAAGGGACCCTAGTACCTTTGTGAAAATCCTTGGAGCAGTGGCTAATCCGAAAGGAAGCGCCACGAACTGGTAATGTTTGTCCAGGAATGCAAACCTTAGGAACCGATGATGTTCCTTGTGGATAGGAATATGTAGATACGCATCCTTTAAATCCACCGTGGTCATAAATTGACCTTCCTGGATGGAAGGAAGGATAGTTCGAATGGTTTCCATCTTGAACGATGGGACCTTGAGAAATTTGTTTAAGATCTTGAGATCTAGGATTGGTCTGAACGTTCCCTCTTTTTTGGGAACTATGAACAGATTGGAGTAGAACCCCATCCCTTGTTCTCTTAATGGAACAGGATGAATTACTCCCATTTTTAACAGGTCTTCTACACAATGTAAGAACGCCTGTCTTTTTATGTGGTCTGAAGACAACTGCGACTTGTGGAACCTCCCCCTTGGGGGAAGTCCCTTGAATTCCAGAAGATAACCCTGGGAGACTATTTCTAGCGCCCAAGGATCCAGAACATCTCTTGCCCAAGCCTGAGCGAAGAGAGAGAGTCTGCCCCCCACCAGATCCGGTCCCGGATCGGGGGCCAATATTTCATGCTGTCTTGGTAGCAGTGGCAGGTTTTTTGGCCTGCTTTCCCTTGTTCCAGCCTTGCATTGGTCTCCAAGCTGGCTTGGCCTGAGAAGTATTACCCTCTTGCTTAGAGGACGTAGCACCTTGGGCTGGTCCGCTTTTACGAAAGGGACGAAAATTAGGTCTATTTTTTGCCTTGAAGGGCCGATCCTGAGGAAGGGCGTGGCCCTTACCCCCAGTGATATCAGAGATAATCTCTTTCAAGTCAGGACCAAACAGCGTTTTCCCCTTGAAAGGAATGTTTAGTAGCTTGTTCTTGGAAGACGCATCAGCCGACCAAGATTTCAACCAAAGCGCTCTGCGCGCCACAATAGCAAACCCAGAGTTCTTAGCCGCTAACTTAGCCAATTGCAAAGAGGCGTCTAGAGTGAAAGAATTAGCCAATTTGAGAGCATTGATTCTGTCCATAATCTCCTCATAAGGAGGAGAGTCACTATCGAGCACCTTAAGCAGTTCATCAAACCAGAAATATGCGGCTGTAGTGACAGGGACAATGCATGAAATGGGTTGTAGAAGGTAACCCTGCTGAACAAACATCTTTTTAAGCAAACCTTCTAATTTTTTATCCATAGGATCTTTGAAAGCACAACTATCCTCTATGGGAATAGTGGTGCGTTTGTTTAAAGTAGAAACCGCTCCCTCGACCTTGGGGACTGACTGCCATAAGTCCTTTCTGGGGTCGACCATAGGAAACAATTTTTTAAATATGGGGGGAGGGACGAAAGGAATACCGGGCCTTTCCCATTCTTTATTAACAATGTCCGCCACCCGCTTGGGTATAGGAAAAGCTTCTGGGAGCCCCGGCACCTCTAGGAACTTGTCCATTTTACATAGTTTCTCTGGGATGACTAAATTTTCACAATCATCCAGAGTGGATAATACCTCCTTAAGCAAAATGCGGAGATGTTCCAATTTAAATTTAAATGTAATCACATCAGATTCAGCCTGCTGAGAAATGTTCCCTAAATCAGTAATTTCTCCCTCAGACAAAACCTCCCTGGCCCCCTCAGATTGGGTTAGGGGCCCTTCAGAGATATTAATATCAGCGTCGTCATGCTCTTCAGTAACTAAAACAGAGCAGCCACGCTTACGCTGACAAGGGTTCATTTTGGCTAAAATGTTTTTGACAGAATTATCCATTACAGCCGTTAATTGTTGCATAGTAAGGAGTATTGGCGCGCTAGATGTACTAGGGGCCTCCTGAGTGGGCAAGACTCGTGTAGACGAAGGAGGGAATGATGCAGTACCATGCTTACTCCCCTCACTTGAGGAATCATCTTGGGCATCATTGTCATTATCACATAAATCACATTTATTTAAATGAATAGGAATTCTGGCTTCCCCACATTCAGAACACAGTCTATCTGGTAGTTCAGACATGTTAAACAGGCATAAACTTGATCAGAAAGTACAAAAAACGTTTTAAAATAAAACCGTTACTGTCACTTTAAATTTTAAACTGAACACACTTTATTACTGCAATTGCGAAAAAACATGAAGGAATTGTTCAAAATTCACCAAATTTTCACCACAGCGTCTTAAAGCCTTGAAAATATTGCACACCAATTTTGGAAGCTTTAACCCTTAAAATAACGGAACCGGAGCCGTTTTAAGCTTTAAACCCCTTTACAGTCCCTGGTATCTGCTTTGCTGAGACCCAACCAAACCCAAAGGGGAATACGATACCAAATGACGCCTTCAGAAGTCTTTTATAAGTATCAGAGCTCCTCTCACATGCGACTGCATGCCATGCCTCTCAAAAACAAGTGCGCAACACCGGCGCGAAAATGAGACTCTGCCTATGCTTTGGGAAAGCCCCTAAAGAATAAGGTGTCTAAAACAGTGCCTGCCGATATTATTAAATCAAAATACCCAGAATAAATGATTCCTCAAGGCTAAATAAGTGTTAATATCAATCGATTTAGCCCAAAAAAAGTCTACAGTTTAAATAAGCCCTTGTGAAGCCCTTATTTACAATCGTAATAAACATGGCTTACCGGATCCCATAGGGAAAATGACAGCTTCCAGCATTACATCGTCTTGTTAGAATGTGTCATACCTCAAG
Organism: Bombina bombina; assembly: GCF_027579735.1. Taxonomy (NCBI): domain Eukaryota; kingdom Metazoa; phylum Chordata; class Amphibia; order Anura; family Bombinatoridae; genus Bombina; species Bombina bombina. The sequence goes on from NC_069503.1 coordinate 303,369,598, forward strand.
CAGCAAGAGACTGCAAACTGTTCCCCCAACTGAAGTTAATTGCTCTCAACAGTCCTGTGTGGAACAGCCATGGATTTTAGTTACGGTTGCTAAAATCATTTTCCTCATACAAACAGAATTCTTCATCTCTTTTCTGTTTCTGAGTAAATAGTACGTACCAGCACTATTTGAAAATAACAAACTCTTGATTGAATAATGAAAAACTACAGTTAAACACTAAAAAACTCTAAGCCATCTCCGTGGAGATGTTGCCTGTACAACGGCAAAGAGAATGACTGGGGTAGGCGGAGCCTAGGAGGGATCATGTGACCAGCTTTGCTGGGCTCTTTGCCATTTCCTGTTGGGGAAGAGAATATCCCACAAGTAAGGATGACGCCGTGGACCGGACACACCTATGTTGGAGAAATCAATATTTTATATTAAAGTATAAAATTGTGCAATTTACACTGTTTTATCTCTTCAAGTTTGTGTATCTTTATCATTATGAATAAGAATCTATGTTTCAACAAGACTATTAAACCAATCTATATTAATATATACACTAAAACATAATAAATGTACACATAAAATAAATCTGCAATATTTCCATATAAAACAAATGTTTCAAAATCATTCTTACTCTGTTTACCTACCGTGAGTTTAATGGCTTTTTCTGGAGCTACTCCCAGCAGCTGAGGTAAAAGACCTAAAGGAAACACAAAGTTTAACTCAATGAACAAATGTCAATGTATTAACTAGCTGAACCACTCCATGGCCCTGCAATTTAATAAAGTGCTAGTAGTAGACGTTTATTTTCAAAAATGTATGTCAATCATCTTAATCACTAGGTCTGACATATGAAAAAAGTAGAATTGCTGGAACACTTCTATAAATAATAGTAGGTGAATGTATTGTTCGCTTAAATGATGGGTCATATGCCCCTCTAAATGCAATGATCAGAGTACAAATGGTGATCCCCTGCAAATCTAGGCACCTAGGTTCCTCTGTTTCTACCATGTACCACACAAAGGGAAGTCCCCACATCCGAATAGCCTTAAAGGGACAGAATACTCAAGTGATACAGCATAAGTGTAAAAAGCTGACATGAAAAAAAATCACCTGAACATCTCTAGGTAAAAAGGGAAGATATTTTACCTCAAAATTTCTTCAGCTCACCATAGTAAGTGCTCTGTGAAAAGTTAAGGCTGTGACACACTGCAAGCGATGTGGCGAGAGGCGAAGCAGCTGCTGCAAGCCGTATCACTTCTGAGGTTCAAATATTTAAACTCTGAGCACTCGGCTACACGACCTGACACGGCTGAGCGCGCAGAGATGAAAAGGCAGGACACACTGAGCGTGCACAGCCGCATCATCACGCTGAGCACCACACCGTTCTCAGTGTGTCACAGCCTTTATATTTCAGCTGCTGTCCAACTGCAAGTTGAAAAAGGAAAACAAACAGAAAAATAAAATAGCCAATCAGCAGTGATAAGGTCATGCTTTTCTGTGATCTTACAAGACTTCACTGAAATCTCAAAAGATTTCATAGTAAACTTCCATAAACTGAATAGGAAATAACACGACTGTGTCTGCACATTGCAGATGCACACTCCCTTGCAAGTCCTGGCACTAGCATCTTGATTGGCTGCTTTAAGGCTGTGACACACTGCAAGTGGAGCGGCTGTGCGCGCTCAGTGTGTCCTGCCTTTTCATCTCTAAGCACTCTGCTGCGTCAGGTCGCGTAGCTGAGCGCTCAGAGATGAAATATCTGAACTTCAGAAGCAATGTGACGCAAAGCGAAGCATCTGCTTCGCATCGCGCCACGTCGCTTGCACTGTGTCACAGCCTTTACAGTAGGGTGTGAATACTTAGGAAATGATGAGGTGGTAAAATATTTTCCTTTTTTACAGAGAGATGTTCAGGTGATATTTCCAATTCAGGGATTCTGCATCACTTTCAAGTCTTTCAACATTTGGGTATAATGTACCTTTAAGCCCCTGTTATTAGAGTGTGACATCCTAAGTTGCCTACACAAAACTATGACCTATGTGGGGAACTTATAAAACCATACCGGCTGTGACACACTGCAAGCGGCGCGGCGCGCAGCGTGTAGATGCGGCTGAGCGCGCTCAGTGTGTCCTGTCTTTTCATCTCTCGCGTAGCTGAGCACTCAGATGAAATATCTGAACTTCAGAAGCAAAGCAGCTGCTTCACCTCGCGCCCCGCATCGCTTGCAGTGTGTCACAGCCTTAAAGGCTATGACACACTGCAAGCGATGCGGCGCAAGGCGAAGCAGCTCCTTTGCACCGCATCTGAAGTTCAATTATTTCATCTCTGAGAGCTTAGCTACGCGACCTGACGCAGCAGAATGCTCAGAGATGAAAAGACAGGACACACTGAGCGCGCACAGCCGCATCCACACGCTGCGCACCACTCCGCTTGCAGTGTGTCACAGCCTTAACTGTATTGGAGTGAAATAGCTCGGGAGTAAACATCATAAACAGCATAACCATTATAAACACGTTTGTTATTATGTAGATGCAAAGCCTTTAAAAGGACATAGAGTGTTAATGGGGAAGTGCACTAATCCATAAGAGAACTTATTGCACTATTGCTACACAGAACTGTATGTTAAAGGGACATAAACACGCATTTTATCCTCTTGTGATTCAGATAGAATATACTATGTTAAACGGCTTTCCAATATACCTCTTTTATGTTATTTGCTTCCTCCTTTTGGTATCCTTTGTTGAAAAGAATACATAGGTAGCTCAGGAGCAGCAATGCACTACTGGGAGTTGGTTGCTGATTGGCGACTACACATTTATGCCTAATGTCACTGGCTCATATGATGTGTTCAACTAGCTTCCAGTAGTACACTGCGGCTCCTTCAACAAACAATACCAATAGAATAAAGTCAATTTAATAATAGAAGTAAATTGGAATGTTGTTTAAAATTGTATTCGCTATCTGAATCAGGAAATAAAAAATTTGGAGTTTCAAATCCCTTTAACCCCGGCAAAAAAGGTTTTCCACAATAAAAGCTCTGCTCATCAATGCACAATGAATTATGGGTGGCATGAGTAAGCATCGGCAAAAAACTTACTTTGTTCAGTTGAGGTTTAGCAGTTTATTGCTGATCCAGAGCCCAGTTTAACCCTTCTGTGGGTGTTGAACTATTGCTTGTACAGAACTATATGTTTAATAATAAAATGCTCACATGCATTAGAATTTTGTTTTTATTACTGCAGCTTTACATCCCTTTAAAGAGAGAATGGGCCTGACAGCCAATTAATCAACACCTAGCAGGTTATGTAGCGGTATGATTGGCTGTCATTTCCTTGTGTCGCGCATACAATTTATTGTTTTAAACAAATTTCAACATCTGTTTTTCCTGGAGTGGTTTTCTTTTATTTGAAGTTAAAGCAAAATCTTTTTCCCTAAAACATTTTATTAAAAAACAAGGCTACACTGTAGTGAAGATATTTACATCATTGGCACCGTGGCACTCCGCAATTAGCCTGAGTTACTGCAGACACGAAGCAGGCTTACAGCCACATTTGGCCGACTGACCAATATTTAACTAATCCCAATATTTCAGCGCACATGCTCCATATTTATGTCTTACAGAGTCACATGACTAGGGAGTAATTTAGAGACTTGACACACCCTACTAGTGCTCCCCCCCTTGATACACATGGCAATCATAAAGGGACAAACACTTCTTTTGGGTGTGTGTAGAAATGATGCTTGTCCAATGCTTTCTTGAGACAACCTAAAAGGCATTTTGTAAAAAAACAGAATTTATGTTTACCTGATAAATTACTTTCTCCAACGGTGTGTCCGGTCCACGGCGTCATCCTTACTTGTGGGATATTCTCTTCCCCAACAGGAAATGGCAAAGAGCCCAGCAAAGCTGGTCACATGATCCCTCCTAGGCTCCGCCTACCCCAGTCATTCGACCGACGTTAAGGAGGAATATTTGCATAGGAGAAACCATATGGTACCGTGGTGACTGTAGTTAAAGAAAATAAATTATCAGACCTGATTAAAAAACCAGGGCGGGCCGTGGACCGGACACACCGTTGGAGAAAGTAATTTATCAGGTAAACATAAATTCTGTTTTCTCCAACATAGGTGTGTCCGGTCCACGGCGTCATCCTTACTTGTGGGAACCAATACCAAAGCTTTAGGACACGGATGAAGGGAGGGAGCAAATCAGGTCACCTAAATGGAAGGCACCACGGCTTGCAAAACCTTTCTCCCAAAAATAGCCTCAGAAGAAGCAAAAGTATCAAACTTGTAAAATTTGGTAAAAGTGTGCAGTGAAGACCAAATCGCTGCCCTACATATCTGATCAACAGAAGCCTCGTTCTTGAAGGCCCATGTGGAAGCCACAGCCCTAGTGGAATGAGCTGTGATTCTTTCGGGAGGCTGCCGTCCGGCAGTCTCGTAAGCCAATCTGATGATGCTTTTAATCCAAAAAGAGAGAGAGGTAGAAGTTGCTTTTTGACCTCTCCTTTTACCTGAATAAACAACAAACAAGGAAGATGTTTGTCTAAAATCCTTTGTAGCATCTAAATAGAATTTTAGAGCGCGAACAACATCCAAATTGTGCAACAAACGTTCCTTCTTTGAAACTGGTTTCGGACACAGAGAAGGTACGATAATCTCCTGGTTAATGTTTTTGTTAGAAACAACTTTTGGAAGAAAACCAGGTTTAGTACGTAAAACCACCTTATCTGCATGGAACACCAGATAAGGAGGAGAACACTGCAGAGCAGATAATTCTGAAACTCTTCTAGCAGAAGAAATTGCAACTAAAAACAAAACTTTCCAAGATAATAACTTAATATCAACGGAATGTAAGGGTTCAAACGGAACCCCCTGAAGAACTGAAAGAACTAAATTGAGACTCCAAGGAGGAGTCAAAGGTTTGTAAACAGGCTTGATTCTAACCAGAGCCTGAACAAAGGCTTGAACATCTGGCACAGCTGCCAGCTTTTTGTGAAGTAACACCGACAAGGCAGAAATCTGTCCCTTCAGGGAACTTGCAGATAATCCTTTTTCCAATCCTTCTTGAAGGAAGGATAGAATCCTAGGAATCTTAACCTTGTCCCAAGGGAATCCTTTAGATTCACACCAACAGATATATTTTTTCCAAATTTTGTGGTAAATCTTTCTAGTTACAGGCTTTCTGGCCTGAACAAGAGTATCGATAACAGAATCTGAGAATCCTCGCTTCGATAAGATCAAGCGTTCAATCTCCAAGCAGTCAGCTGGAGTGAAACCAGATTCGGATGTTCGAACGGACCCTGAACAAGAAGGTCTCGTCTCAAAGGTAGCTTCCAAGGTGGAGCCGATGACATATTCACCAGATCTGCATACCAAGTCCTGCGTGGCCACGCAGGAGCTATCAAGATCACCGACGCCCTCTCCTGATTGATCCTGGCTACCAGCCTGGGGATGAGAGGAAATGGCGGGAACACATAAGCTAGTTTGAAGGTCCAAGGTGCTACTAGTGCATCCACTAGAGCCGCCTTGGGATCCCTGGATCTGGCCCCGTAGCAAGGAACTTTGAAGTTCTGACGAGAGGCCATCAGATCCATGTCTGGAATGCCCCACAGGTGAGTGACTTGGGCAAAGATTTCCGGATGGAGTTCCCACTCCCCCGGATGCAATGTCTGACGACTCAGAAAATCCGCTTCCCAATTTTCCACTCCTGGGATGTGGATAGCAGACAGGTGGCAGGAGTGAGACTCCGCCCATAGAATGATTTTGGTCACTTCTTCCATCGCTAGGGAACTCCTTGTTCCCCCCTGATGGTTGATGTACGCAACAGTTGTCATGTTGTCTGATTGAAACCGTATGAACTTGGTCCTCGCTAGCTGAGGCCAAGCCTTGAGAGCATTGAATATCGCTCTCAGTTCCAGAATATTTATCGGTAGAAGAGATTCTTCCCGAGACCAAAGACCCTGAGCTTTCAGGGATCCCCAGACCGCGCCCCAGCCCATCAGACTGGCGTCGGTCGTGACAATGACCCACTCTGGTCTGCGGAATGTCATCCCTTGTGACAGGTTGTCCAGGGACAGCCACCAACGGAGTGAGTCTCTGGTCCTCTGATTTACTTGTATCTTCGGAGACAAGTCTGTATAGTCCCCATTCCACTGACTGAGCATGCACAGTTGTAATGGTCTTAGATGAATGCGCGCAAAAGGAACTATGTCCATTGCCGCTACCATCAACCCGATCACTTCCATGCACTGAGCTATGGAAGGAAGAGGAACGGAATGAAGTATCCGACAAGAGTCTAGAAGTTTTGTTTTTCTGACCTCTGTCAGAAAAATCCTCATTTCTAAGGAGTCTATAATTGTTCCCAAGAAGGGAACCCTTGTTGACGGGGATAGAGAACTCTTTTCCACGTTCACTTTCCATCCGTGAGATCTGAGAAAGGCCAGGACGATGTCCGTGTGAGCCTTTGCTTGAGGAAGGGACGACGCTTGAATCAGAATGTCGTCCAAGTAAGGTACTACCGCAACGCCCCTTGGTCGTAGCACAGCTAGAAGGGACCCTAGTACCTTTGTGAAAATCCTTGGAGCAGTGGCTAATCCGAAAGGAAGCGCCACGAACTGGTAATGTTTGTCCAGGAATGCGAACCTTAGGAACCGATGATGTTCCTTGTGGATAGGAATATGTAGATACGCATCCTTTAAATCCACCGTGGTCATGAATTGACCTTCCTGGATGGAAGGAAGAATAGTTCGAATGGTTTCCATCTTGAACGATGGAACCTTGAGAAACTTGTTTAAGATCTTGAGATCTAAGATTGGTCTGAACGTTCCCTCTTTTTTGGGAACTATGAACAGATTGGAGTAGAACCCCATCCCTTGTTCTCTTAATGGAACAGGATGAATCACTCCCATTTTTAACAGGTCTTCTACACAATGTAAGAACGCCTGTCTTTTTATGTGGTCTGAAGACAACTGAGACCTGTGGAACCTCCCCCTTGGGGGAAGTCCCTTGAATTCCAGAAGATAACCTTGGGAGACTATTTCTAGCGCCCAAGGATCCAGAACATCTCTTGCCCAAGCCTGAGCGAAGAGAGAGAGTCTGCCCCCCACCAGATCCGGTCCCGGATCGGGGGCCAACATTTCATGCTGTCTTGGTAGCAGTGGCAGGTTTCTTGGCCTGCTTTCCCTTGTTCCAGCCTTGCATTGGTCTCCAAGCTGGCTTGGCTTGAGAAGTATTACCCTCTTGCTTAGAGGACGTAGCACTTTGGGCTGGTCCGTTTTTACGAAAGGGACGAAAATTAGGTCTATTTTTTGCCTTGAAAGGCCGATCCTGAGGAAGGGCGTGGCCCTTACCCCCAGTGATATCAGAGATAATCTCTTTCAAGTCAGGGCCAAACAGCGTTTTCCCCTTGAAAGGAATGTTTAGTAGCTTGTTCTTGGAAGACGCATCAGCCGACCAAGATTTCAACCAAAGCGCTCTGCGCGCCACAATAGCAAACCCAGAATTCTTAGCCGCTAACCTAGCCAATTGCAAAGTGGCGTCTAGGGTGAAAGAATTAGCCAATTTGAGAGCATTGATTCTGTCCATAATCTCCTCATAAGGAGGAGAATCACTATCGAGCGTCTTTATCAGCTCATCGAACCAGAAACATGCGGCTGTAGCGACAGGGACAATGCATGAAATTGGTTGTAGAAGGTAACCCTGCTGAACAAACATCTTTTAAAGCAAACCTTCTAATTTTTTATCCATAGGATCTTTGAAAGCACAACTATCCTCTATGGGTATAGTGGTGCGTTTGTTTAAAGTGGAAACCGCTCCCTCGACCTTGGGGACTGTCTGCCATAAGTCCTTTCTGGGGTCGACCATAGGAAACAATTTTTTAAATATGGGGGGAGGGACGAAAGGAATACCGGGCCTTTCCCATTCTTTATTAACAATGTCCGCCACCCGCTTGGGTATAGGAAAAGTTTCTGGGAGCCCCGGCACCTCTAGGAACTTGTCCATTTTACATAGTTTCTCTGGGATGACCAACTTTTCACAATCATCCAGAGTGGATAATACCTCCTTAAGCAGAATGCGGAGATGTTCCAACTTAAATTTAAATGCAATCACATCAGGTTCAGCCTGTTGAGAAATGTTCCCTGAATCAGTAATTTCTCCCTCAGACAAAACCTCCCTGGCCCCATCAGACTGGGTTAGGGGCCCTTCAGAGATATTAATATCAGCGTCGTCATGCTCTTCAGTATCTAAAACAGAGCAGCCACGCTTACGCTGACAAGGGTTCATTTTGGCTAAAATGTTTTTGACAGAATTATCCATTACAGCCGTTAATTGTTGCATAGTAAGGAGTATTGGCGCGCTAGATGTACTAGGGGCCTCCTGAGTGGGCAAGACTCGTGTAGACGAAGGAGGGAATGATGCAGTACCATGCTTACTCCCCTCACTTGAGGAATCATCTTGGGCATCATTGTCATTATCACATAAATCACATTTATTTAAATGAATAGGAATTCTGGCTTCCCCACATTCAGAACACAGTCTATCTGGTAGTTCAGACATGTTAAACAGGCATAAACTTGATAACAAAGTACAAAAACGTTTTAAAATAAAACCGTTACTGTCACTTTAAATTTTAAACTGAACACACTTTATTACTGCAATTGCGAAAAAACATGAAGGAATTGTTCAAAATTCACCAAATTTTCACCACAGTGTCTTAAAGCCTTAAAAGTATTGCACACCAAATTTGGAAGCTTTAACCCTTAAAATAACGGAACCGGAGCCGTTTTAAACTTTAACCCCTTTACAGTCCCTGGTATCTGCTTTGCTGAGACCCAACCAAGCCCAAAGGGGAATACGATACCAAATGACGCCTTCAGAAAGTCTTTTCTAAGTATCAGAGCTCCTCTCACATGCGACTGCATGCCATGCCTCTCAAAAACAAGTGCGCCACACCGGCGCGAAAATGAGGCTCTGCTTAAGCTTTGGGAAAGCCCCTAAGGAATAAGGTGTCTAATACAGTGCCTGCCGATATTATTATATCAAAATACCCAGATAAAATGATTCCTCAAGGCTAAATATATGTTAATAATGAATCGATTTAGCCCAGAAACAGTCTACAGTCTTAATAAGCCCTTGTGAAGCCCTTATTTATGATCGTAATAAACATGGCTTACCGGATCCCATAGGGAAAATGACAGCTTCCAGCATTACATCGTCTTGTTAGAATGTGTCATACCTCAAGCAGCAAGAGACTGCACACTGTTCCCCCAACTGAAGTTAATTGCTCTCAACAGTCCTGTGTGGAACAGCCATGGATTTTAGTTACGGTTGCTAAAATCATTTTCCTCATACAAACAGAAATCTTCATCTCTTTTCTGTTTCTGAGTAAATAGTACATACCAGCACTATTTCAAAATAACAAACTCTTGATTGAATAATAAAAACTACAGTTAAACACTAAAAAACTCTAAGCCATCTCCGTGGAGATGTTGCCTGTACAACGGCAAAGAGAATGACTGGGGTAGGCGGAGCCTAGGAGGGATCATGTGACCAGCTTTGCTGGGCTCTTTGCCATTTCCTGTTGGGGAAGAGAATATCCCACAAGTAAGGATGACGCCGTGGACCGGACACACCTATGTTGGAGAAAAGGTTTCTTTAAAACACTGCAAAACCAATAGCTTGTTTAGGAGCAGGGGACAAATACAATATTTACACACAAACACAAGATACGTTTAATGTGCATTTAAAAGTAAATCCATTCTTACAATGATATAGGTACTAGCAAGATCTTGACTGTCACAATACAGATTTACATAGCACAGGGAAGTAAATATTTACAAATATAATACAGTAATATGCTTTAAAGCAGTGATTTGCAATCTTTTTTTGCCGTGGCACACTTTTTTACATGAAAAAATCCTGTGGCACACCACCATCCCAAAATTTTACAAAATCACACATTGTAGCCTAATACAGGATATATATATATATATACACACATACACTGTACTGTGCTGTCATGCCATGCCTCCTACAAACTATACATGACATATTGACATTCATTCACAAACAATCATAATGATTTTCTGTGAATGAATGTCAATGTAATGGTTGTAAATGATGCCTGATGAGCCTGTCACATACCTCCCAATATTTAAAAATTTGAAAGAGGGACACCCCCGCACTGTTGTCAGTCTGCCGCGGCACACCTGAGGATCTCTCACGGCAACTAGTGTGCCACGGCACACTTGTTGAAAAACACTGCTTTACAGAACTCTTGGGTGCAAACTGGCCTCAGATTTTAAACTTGCACACCTGGCCTACATGACCTCACAGCTAGTTCCCACATCTTAGCAATTTTAGGGAGGGACAAAATACCAAATTATTACCAGCTGCTGCTTTAATAGTGCAAGGTTTGGTTCACCTTATCACTTCCAGTATTTTAACTGTAGCTCTGTACAACAGGAAACTGATGGGAGCAATGTGCCCTCTGCACTAGGTCACTCCTTTGCACCGATTTTAATTTATTGTTTTTTTTCTTTTTTTAACTAAAAAGGAAGTATAAATATTTTGTCTTCCGTGCCTGTAATACATTTTTTAAGAGATGGTTTCTGCAACTAAAGGATGCTATAACAGACTTTATATAAATATAGAATCTTTATGTTTAAAATATTTGAAAATCCGTAAAAATTACCAAAAGGTAATGGTAATACGGAGAACATATCATTAGTATATTCCTTATAATGAATGGCAAAGCAATAAAAAACATAATTTATGCTTACCTGATAAATTTATTTCTCTTGTAGTGTATCCAGTCCACGGATCATCCATTACTTGTGGGATATTCTCCTTCCCAACAGGAAGTTGCAAGAGGATCACCCACAGCAGAGCTGCTATATAGCTCCTCCCCTAACTGCCATATCCAGTCATTCGACCGAAACAAACAGAGAAAGGAGAAACCATAGGGTGCAGTGGTGACTGTAGTTTAATTAAAATTTAGACCTGCCTTAAAATGACCGGGCGGGCCGTGGACTGGATACACTACAAGAGAAATAAATTTATCAGGTAAGCATAAATTATGTTTTCTCTTGTTAAGTGTATCCAGTCCACGGATCATCCATTACTTGTGGGATACCAATACCAAAGCTAAAGTACACGGATGATGGGAGGGAAAAGGCAGGGATTAAGCGGAAGGAACCACTGCCTGAAGAACCTTCCTCCCAAAAACAGCCTCCGAAGAAGCAAAAGTATCAAATTTGTAAAATTTGGAAAAGGTGTGAAGCTAAGACCAAGTCGCGGCCTTGCAAATCTGTTCAACAGAGGTCTCATTTTTAAAGGCCCAGGTGGAAGCCACAGCTCTAGTAGAATGAGATGTAATCCTTTCATGGGGCTGCTGTCCAGCAGTCTCATAGGCTAGGCGTATTATGCTCCGAAGCCAAAAGGAAAGAGAGGTTGACGAAGCTTTTTGACCTCTCCTCTGTCCAGGGTAGATGTTTGACGAAAATCTTTAGTAGCTTGTAAGTAAAACTTCAAGGCACGGACTACGTCCAGATTACGTAAAAGACGTTCCTTCTTTGAAGAAGGATTAGGACACAATGATGGAACAACAATCTCTTGATTGATATTCTTGTTAGAAACCACCTTAGGTAAAAACCCAGGTTTGGTACGCAGAACTACCTTATCTGCATGAAAAATCAGATAAGGAGAATCACATTGTAAGGCAGATAACTCAGAGACTCTCCGAGCTGAGGAAATAGCCATCAAAAAAATAACTTTCCAGGATAAAAGCTTAATATCAATGGAATGAAGGGGTTCAAACGGAAATCCTTGAAGAACTTTAAGAACCAAGTTTAAGCTCCACGGGGGAGCAACAGGTTTAAACACAGGCTTAATTCTAACCAAAGCCTGACAAAATGCCTGGACGTCTGGAACCTCTGCCAGACGCTTGTGCAAAAGAATAGACAGAGCAGAAATCTGTCCCTTTAAGGAACTAGCTGATAATCCTTTGTCCAAACCCTCTTGGAGAAAGGACAATATCCTAGGAATCCTAACCTTACTCCATGAGTAATTCTTGGATTCACACCAATAAAGATATTTACGCCATACCTTGTGGTAGATTTTCCTGGTTACAGGCTTTCGTGCCTGTATTAAGGTATCAATGACTGACTCGGAGAAGCCACGCTTTGATAGAATCAAGCGTTCAATCTCCATGCAGTCAGTCTCAGAGAAATTAGATTTGGATGATTGAAAGGACCTTGTATTAGAAGGTCTTGTCTCAGAGGCAGAGTCCATGGTGGAAAGGATGACTTGTCCACTAGGTCTGCATACCAGGTCCTGCGTGGCCACGCAGGTGCTATCAGAATCACTGATGCTCTTTCCTGCTTGATTTTGGCAATCAGTCGAGGGAGCAGAGGAAACGGTGGAAACACATAAGCCAGGTTGAAGAACCAAAGCGCTGCTAGAGCATCTATCAGCGTCGCTTCTGGGTCCCTGGACCTGGATCCGTAACAAGGAAGCTTGACGTTCTGGCGAGACGCCATGAGATCCAACTCTGGTTTGCCCCAAAGATGAATCAATTGAGCAAACACCTCCGGATGGAGTTCCCACTCCCCCGGATGAAAAGTCTGACGACTTAGAAAATCCGCCTCCCAGTTCTCTACGCCTGGATCGCTGACAGATGGCAAGAGTGAGTCTCTGCCCAGCGAATTATCTTTGAGACTTCTAACATCGCTAGGGAACTCCTGGTTCCCCCTTGATGGTTCATGTAAGCCACAGTCGTGATGTTGTCCGACTGAAATCTGATGAACCTCAGTGTTGCTAACTGAGGCCAAGCTAGAAGAGCATTGAATATTGCTCTTAACTCCAGAATATTTATTGGGAGGAGTTTCTCCTCCTGAGTCCACGATCCCTGAGCCTTCAGGGAGTTCCAGACTGCACCCCAACCTAGAAGGCTGGCATCTGTTGTTACAACCGTCCAATCTGGCCTGCGAAAGGACATACCCTTGGACAGATGGACCAGAGATAGAAGAGAATCTCTGGTCTCTTGATCCAGATTTAGTAGAGGGGACAAATCTGAGTAATCCCCATTCCACTAACTTAGCATGCATCATTGCAGCGGTCTGAGATGCAGACGAGCAAATAGCACTATGTCCATTGCCGCTACCATTAAGCCGATTACTTCCATGCACTGAGCCACTGACGGGCGTGGAATGGAATGAAGGACACGGCAAGCATTTAGAAGTTTTGATAACCTGGCCTCCGTCAGGTAAATTTTCATCTCTACAGAATCTATAAGAGTCCCTAGGAAGGAGACACTTGTGAGTGGGGATAGAGAACTCTTTTCCTCGTTCACTTTCCACCCATGCAACCTCAGAAATGCCAGAACTATCTCTGTATGAGACTTGGCAATTTGAAAGCTTAACGCCTGTATCAGGATGTCGTCTAGATAAGGAGCCACCGCTATGCCTCGCGGTCTTAGAATCACCAGAAGTGAGCTCAGAACCTTTGTAAAAATTCTCGGGGCTGTAGCCAACCCGAAGGGAAGAGCTACAAATTGGTAATGCCTGTCTAGAAAGGCAAACCTTAGGAACCAATGATCTTTGTGAATCGGTATGTGAAGGTAGGCATCCTTTAAGTCCACTGTGGTCATGTACTGACCCTCTTGGATCATGGGTAGGATGGTCCGAATAGTTTCCATTTTGAATGATGGAACTCTGAGGAATTTGTTTAAGATCTTTAGATCCAAAATTGGTCTGAAGGTTCCCTCTTTCTTGGGAACCACAAACAGATTTGAATAAAAACCCTGTCCTTGTTCCGTCCGCGGAACTGGATGGATCACTCCCATTACTAGGAGATCTTGCACACAGCTTAGGAATGCCTCTTTCTTTATCTGGTTTGCTGATAACCTTGAAAGATGAAATCTCCCTTGTGGAGGAGAAGCTTTGAAGTCCAGAAGATATCCCTGAGATATGATCTCCAACGCCCAGGGATCCTGAACATCTCTTACCCACGCCTGGGCGAAGAGAGAAAGTCTGCCCCCCACTAGATCCGTTTCCGGATAGGGGGCCGTTCCTTCATGCTGTCTTGGGGGCAGCAGCAGGCTTTCTGGCCTGCTTGCCCTTGTTCCAGGACTGGTTAGGTTTCCAGGCCTGTCTGGAATGAGCAACAGTTCCCTCTTGTTTTGAAGCAGAGGAAGTTGATGCTGCTCCTGCCTTGAAATTTCGAAAGGCACGAAAATTAGACTGTTTGGCCTTTGATTTGGCCCGGTCCTGAGGAAGGGTATGACCCTTACCTCCAGTAATGTCAGCAATAATTTCCTTCAAGCCAGGCCCAAATAAGGTCTGCCCCTTGAAAGGAATGTTGAGTAACTTAGACTTTGAAGTCACGTCAGCTGACCAGGATTTAAGCCATAGCGCCCTACGCGCCTGGATGGCGAATCCGGAATTCTTAGCCGTTAGTTTAGTCAAATGAACAATGGCATCAGAAACAAATGAGTTAGCTAGCTTAAGTGTTCTAAACTTGTCAATAATTTCAGTCAATGGAGCTGTATGGATGGCCTCTTCCAGGGCCTCAAACCAGAATGCCGCCGCAGCAGTGACAGGCACAATGCATGCAAGGGGCTGTAAAATAAAACCTTGTTGAATAAACATTTTCTTAAGTTAACCCTCCAATTTTTTATCCATTGGATCTGAAAAAGCACAACTGTCCTCAACCGGGATAGTGGTACGCTTTGCTAAAGTAGAAACTGCTCCCCTCCACCTTAGGGACCGTCTGCCATAAGTCCCGTGTAGTGGCGTCTATTGGAAACATTTTTCTAAATATAGGAGGTGGGGAAAAAGGCACACCCGGTCTATCCCACTCCTTGCTAATAATTTCTGTAAGCCTTTTAGGTATAGGAAAAACATCAGTACACACCGGCACCGCATAGTATTTATCCAGCCTACACAATTTCTCTGGTACTGCAACTGTATTACAGTCATTCAGAGCAGCTAATACCTCCCCAAGCAATACACGGAGGTTCTCAAGCTTAAATTTAAAATTAGAAATCTCTGAATCAGGTTTCCCCGAATCAGAGATGTCACCCACAGACTGAAGCTCTCCGTCCTCATGTTCTGCATATTGTGACGCAGTATCAGACATGGCTCTTACAGCATTTGCGCGCTCTGTATCTCTTCTAACCCCAGAGCTATCGCGCTTGCCTCTTAATTCAGGCAATCTGGATAATACCTCTGACAGGGTATTATTCATGATTGCAGCCATGTCCTGCAAGGTAATCGCTATGGGCGTTGATGTAATTGGCGCCATACTAGCGTGCGTCCCCTGAGCGGGAGGTGAAAGGTCTGACACGTGGGGGGAGTTAGTCGGCATAACTTCCCCCTCGACAGAACCCTCTGGTGACAATTCTTTTATAGATAAAGACTGATCTTTACTGTTTAAGGTGAAATCAATACATTTAGTACACATTCTCCTATGGGGCTCCACCATTGCTTTCAAACATAATGAACAAGTAGTTTCCTCTGTGTCAGACATGTTTAAACAGACTAGCAATGAGACTAGCAAGCTTGGAAAACACTTTAAACAAGTTTACAAGCAATATAAAAAACGTTACTGCGCCTTTAAGAAACACAAATTTTGTCAAAATTTGAAATAACAGTGAAAAAAGGCAGTTACACTAACGAAATTTTTACAGTGTATGTAACAAGTTAGCAGAGCATTGCACCCACTTGCAAATGGATGATTAACCCCTTAATACCAAAAACGGAATAATAAATGACAAAAACGTTTTTCAAACAGTCACAACAACTGCCACAGCTCTACTGTGGCTTTTTACCTCCCTCAAATACGACTTTGAAGCCTTCTGAGCCCTCCAGAGATGTCCTGGATCATGCAGGAAGAAGCTGGATGTCTGTGTCTGTAATTTTTGCTGCGCAAAAAAGCGCTAAAATAGGCCCCTCCCACTCATACAACAGTGGAAAGCCTCAAGGAACTGTTTCTAGGCAAAATTCAAGCCAGCCATGTGGAAAAAAACTAGGCCCCAATAAGTTTTATCACCAAACACATATAAAAACGATTAAACATGCTAGCAAACGTTTTATATTACAATTTTATAAGAGTATGCATCTCTATTAATAAGCCTGATACCAGCCGCTATCACTGCATTTAAGGCTTTACTTACATTAATCCGGTATCAGCAGCATTTTCTAGCAAATTCCATCTCTAGAAAAATATAACTGCACATACCTTATTGCAGGAAAACCTGCACGCCATTCCCCCTCTGAAGTTACCTCACTCCTCAGAATATGTGAGAACAGCCATGGATCTTAGTTACTTCTGCTAAGATCATAGAAAACGCAGGCAGATTCTTCTTCTAAATATAAAAATAACAAACTTTTGATTGTAGAAATAAACTAAGTATAAAACACCACTCTCCTCTTACGACCTCCAGCTTTGTTGAGAGTTGCAAGAGAATGACTGGATATGGAAGCTAGGGGAGGAGCTATATAGCAGCTCTGCTGTGGGTGATCCTCTTGCAACTTCCTGTTGGGAAGGAGAATATCCAAAAAGTAATGGATGATCCGTGGACTGGATACACTTAACAAGAGAAAACTATTTTAGTTTATAAATAAATGTAATTCTTCTGTTAACACAAAGTAAACATAAAGCCATGTACCTCGGTGAGGATTAACATTTTCTATTGATTAGACAAAATGTGTTGCATTCTTATTCTTAGAGAAAACCCACATAGCTGGTATTGCAATCTCTCATTTTTATGCATATTTCCCATGGGTTCAGCAATGAACATAGCAACTAAAATCTTAAAGGGACATTCTAAAGCAAAAATTACCCTGTAATTTAAAAAAAAAAACAAAAAAAACAAAAAAAAAAACATTTGTATTACTGTTCTCTGTAAACTATGTGTTTAAGTCCATACAACAAGTTAAGCACATAAGTGTCACTTAACAGCTGCAAGCCAGTGAACCAATTAGGAACAACAGTTGCACAAGGCCACCAATAACTGTCAGTTTCCTGCTTGGGATGCACAATGCTTTGTCTCCAGAGCAGAACATTACCAAGTATTTTACCCCTTTGTGATGGTTAAACACAGTGTTAGCTAGGGATATGGACAAATGGAATGCTCTAATGAACAAGAGCATACATTTTTTGCATTGGAATGCCCCTTTAACTATTCAAAATCATTAGCACTCACCTACAAATTCACATGAGTTTCTGTACTAGTGGCTAAAAGGGACATTGCAGTGGAACAATAATATGCTCTAATTTGTTACATGTCATTCTTGCACTGATCAGCAGAAACTCTGTGTTTAACCCTGGCACAGGGGGTTAAGCACGATTAAAGGGACAGTCTAGTATAAATTAAACTTTCATTATTCAGATAGGACTTTTAATTTTAATCAACTTTCAAATTTACTTTTATCATCAAATTTGTTTTTTTCTCTTGGTATTCTTAGTTTAAACTAAACATAGGTAAGCTACTATGCTAATTTCTAAGCCTTTGAGGGCTGCCTCTTATCACAGGCTTTTTAAATCTCTTTTCAACACAAAGAGACAGAAAGTACATGTGGGCCATATAGATAACACTGTGTTCAGGCACAGGGGGTTATTTAAGATCTAGCACAAAACAATGCTAAAGTTAAGACAATAGATAATAAACAGTCACAGTCATGTGATCAGGGGGCTGGAAGAAGGTTCCTGGATACAAGGTAATCACAGAGGTAAAAAGTATATTAATATAACTGTGCTGGTTATGCAAAACTGGGGAATGGGTAATAAAGGGATTATCTATCTTTTAAAACAATAACAATTATATGGTAGACTGTCCCTTTAAGTGCAGTTTGGAAAGCAGCAGAGAACTGCTGGACCTGAGCAATAAACATCTAGTGAGTTAATCGGCAGTCACACAACCCTGCCCATCAAAGCCTGTGTTCAACTCATGAGCTGCAACTCTTGTGGCATCTGAGTGGAACTTTAACTATGTGTTTATAATTTATTAATTATACATTGAATAGTGCAAACATTACATATGTCCCTTTAAGTAGTATTGAAAGACCCCCTGTGGAGTTTCCTCTGCAGTTTATCTGGGTTTTGCCCAGACTGTAATTTCAGTCTGTGCCACGTATATATCTGTGAATGTACAAAAAGGTGAAGCCACTTAACACTACAGAAGGGTGAACCCCCCACACACACAGCATTTAAGCTTTGTTGACCTTCCAGGTGGTAGGAAATGTAAGTCAAACTGCTTTACATATCTGACACCATTTAAAATAGCTCACATCCCATTACAGATGCAGTAACTCACATATTATTAAATAAACCTAAACATTACCACTGTAAGATAACGTAAAGTAAAGCCTCGTTCCCCCAGAAATGTTGCAAAGCTTAAAGAACACCAACTATAATTATATCTAAATATTAAACGAGGTGAAGAGATTATAGAAACAGTAGTAAACTTCTCAAGGCTGTTTTTGCATAGGAAACAAGAAACTGAAATATTTAGCAAAGGAAATCCCACCATTTTCATAATCCAGACACTTTGGCACAAGCCTGGATTATGAAAAACTGAAGCTCTTGGGGTGTGGATAGGTTTGTAGACCATAACTCTGCTAAATAAACACCATAAAACAGTCTGCTGTATGTCATTTTATTTTCTAACACTGAAAGCTTGTGTTTTCTAGCACTTATTGATTTATATCATTTCTATTTGCTTTTCATTAAATCGGTTTCTGGAATTTATTTTTTTTACTGGACGTTCTGTAAAGTTTTACCTTTAAAAGGAATATGGATGTAAAATTAAACTGAAAATTTGAGAGGAACACTAAATAAATTCTAGATAGAATGATGCATTCAAATAAAAGATTAGCTTGAGAACAACATGCAGTTGTATTTTCTAAAGTTTTATTAGCTGTTTAATATTTGAAAAAGTATAAAATCGTATTGTCTATAAAACAATGGGAGCTGCCATGTTGTAATTTAGGTTATTTCCTCTGCTGTGGCCAATTAGGGACAGTTATAAATAGGTCATTAGGGTGTGCAGCCAATGGCTGTGTGGAATATAACTGTGTTCTGCATTTCCATTTCTAACAGGAACTGAAAAGCTCACAATTTCAGAATGGAATTACTGGGAAAGGGGACAAAATAAATAATAAAAGTATATTGCAGAGTTATTTTTATATATACACAATTTATAATTTCATATTACTATATCACTGCTTAATGTCCTTTTAATCTCATAATTTAAATTGTAGAGCACAAAGGAGATATTGCAGTTACAACTTTTGCTCCTTTCTATTGCCATATATAGAGGCAGGGGTGTGCGTGTGTTTTGAACACTATGGGCTCGATTTATAAAGCCCTTCCTCTTCCCATCCAACTGCAGGTTCGCACAAGCGAACCTGCAGTCAGGATATATCAAGCAGCAATCATCAGGCTGCCCTGTTCTCCACCTCTACGGTCTCTTCAGACCAGGGAGATTGACAGCCCCTGCCTGTACGTGATTGGCTGAGCGCGGGATTGCACGCAAGCGCACAGGAGCCTCTGTCTGCCACAGGAGGATAAATCGAGCTCAATATGGTAGCAGTGTTTTATATACATATAGTACTCAAGACACGTGCACACTCATGGAAAGGAGCTAGGTTTTAACAAAGGATACCAAGACAAAAAGTAAATTTAAGGGACACTGTCAATTCAAATGAAGTTGCTTAATTTTAAAAGTAAAAAATTATTTTAAAGGGACAGTCTAGTATAAATTAAACTTTCATTATTCCGATAGGACTTTTAATTTTAATCAACTTTCCAATTTTCTTTCATCACCAAATTTGCTTTTTTCTCTTGGTATTCTTAGTTTAAACTAAACATGGGTAGGCTCATATGCAAATTTCTAAGCCTTCGAGGGCTGCCTCTTATCACATGCTTTATAAATCTCTTTTAAATATAAAGAGACAGAAAGTACACGTGGGCCAGATAGATAAAACTGTGTTCAGACACGGGATTATTTAAGATTTAGCACAAAACAATGGATAATAAACAGTCACAGTCATGTGATCAAGGGGCTGGAAGACGGTTCCTAGATACAAGGTAATCACAGAGGTAAAAAGTATATTAATATAACTGTGCTGGTTATGCAAAACTGGGGAATGGGTAATAAAGGGATTATGTATCTTTTAAACAATGCAAATTCTATAGTAGACTGTCCCTTTAAATAGAAATTATTAAAAGCAAACAATTCCAAGGGTTTTTTTTTTTATTCACATAGAGCATAATTCCCCCCCCCTCCAATTTTCTTCTTTAATAAGATTTGACAATACCAAAATTCTCATAGTATTCTTTGTTGGAGAGCATGCAGTGCATGTTCCTGGACCACTACATAGCAGCAAACATTGCTGCCATCTAGTGGTCTTGCAAATGCATCACATTGTTAAAAGTATTCTTGCAAAACTGCTGAAACATGGTCCAGATACGTGCATGTCCTGAGCCTACCCTCCTGCTTTTAAACAAATGATGCCAAAAGAACAAAGTAGATTTGATAACAGAAGTAAATTGGAAACTTTTTTTTTTTCTGAAGCATGGAAGAAAAAAAGTTTTGTCCCTTTAAGGATCTGAATTTTGCTTTGAAAATCAGTTAGGAAGCAGTTTGAGTTCAAAGACCAAATAAGATATGCAATAAATGGTGCAGAACTACAACTAAAAGTAGCAGGATAATGAAAAAACAACAATAAAAAAATGTTTAAAAAATAAATACATATCTGTGGCTAAAATATCCCTTTAAGAGCTAAATTGAAAGCATAGCAAAATTACAAAAATCATTCAGTCTCTCCAGGGAGCAAACACAAATTCAAAGTATTTTATTTGCAACAAAATAAATAAATAATGAATGTGTATTGCTAATCTTTTCACTGCAGGTAACTAAACACCTTCTCCTATTAACTTACCTCTGTATAGTCCAAAGAAACCTTCATAGCGAAGCACTTTCTTAAAACAATCAAAACTGTTCTTGTACATGAGTTCGCCTACAAAGGAACCTGTAGAACGCTGATTCTGCATTCGTGTCTTCACCAGATCAATAGGATATACCGCAGTAGCACCAACAGCTTTAGGACAGGGTTAAAAATAAAAAAGGTAGAAGGGGAAAAAAAATATGTTAGAACAAGAACCAAATCATGATAACTGCATGCATTCCACGGTTTGCCTTTTTCATAAACTTAATGAGATTACATTAAAGGTTTGTCAGAGATTTTATTAAAACACATCAGTAAGATTCTACCATCTTATTAAGAGGACTTCTAAACTTGTTTGGGACTTGGCAAGATACAGATACTACTCATAACTACTCAATAACCCATGGAGTTCAGTGGAACGTGACCAAAATGCTTGCAGTGTCATCAACCCACAGGGGCAAAGCTTGTGTGAAGGACAGTCATAGTATTGTCTATCTTCTAAACAGGGGTAGGGGGAGTGATAATAAAGATAAAATGATGACATTCAACCGTGACTTACCTCCTGCAATTGAACCAAGACCAAAGCGGTAAGCAGACTCGGCCACTTGGACAAGGATTGTACGAGACACTTCACCTGTGCCCTGGTGCTAAAGAGAAAGCATAAGAAAGATATTGTGAGAAAGCAAAAAAGAGAGAGCAAGAAAGCAGGGGAAAAAAAGGACATTAAAACCATGTTTTACAAAGTGATGCTTCCAGTTAACAAGAAAACACAGTGTAATAGAAGCAATTAAAGTGATGGTAAATCCTAGCGTTTCTGAAACCGAGTGGACTTTCATTCATTTAGTATAAAATAGTTCATACTAAAAGCTCCTTTATTTGTTTGCAGTGTTTGCTGCACTGAGGTGCTAAGGCAGCCCACGGCAGGACTCTATTTGGCTGAGAGGTGACGTTTCCACCTCTTAGCCAAGAGCCGTGCGACGCACTATACATAGCAACTCAGTGCAGCGAATGCTGCAAACAAATAAAGGAGCTTTTAGAATATAGTATTTTATACTTCATGAATGAAAGTCCCCTTTATTAGCTCCAATGGTAAATCCTAGCGTTTCACAAACGCTAGGATTTACCATCACTTTAACTCAAATATATCAAGGTCAAAATAAAAGTAAAGAAAATCATACAATTTATTTCACCAGCACATACAGAATATAATGCAACGTGCTGAAGGCAGAAAGCTTAGCAAAGCAAGCTGCTCATTTATGAAAATATTGAAGAAAAAATCAAAAGCAAAAATGATCTTTGATAAAATACAAAAATTTAAAAAGGGCACAAATTCTACATTTTGATCAAGCATTAAAAAGCAGGCTTTAAAGGGATATAAAACACAAATTTTGTATTTCACAATTCAGCATACTAAATGTAGCTACCAATCAGCAAGGACTACCCAAGCGTTTGAACAAAAAATGGGCCAGCTCCTAAGCTTACATTCCTGCTTTTTCAAAGAAAGATACCAAGAGAATGAAAAAAAAATGATAATAGGAGTAAATTAGAAAGTTGCTTAAAATTGCATGCTCTACCTGTATTGTGAAATTAAAAAATGTGGGTTTTATATCCCTTTAAAAGAAAAACAAGTATTTTAACCATCTCACATTTTTTTTAGGAATTTGAAATATGAACCAGATTTATCCTATAAATGGTAACTGAAAGTGTCTGTGTATTATATATAGAATTATCATAAGAAAATAACCCAATGACAAAACATTTTTAACGGGAAGGCTCTAAACCAACTTGACATATGAAAATGTAGCAATCATTGAAAGGAATATTCATATGAACTTAAAGGGACGCTAAATACTAAATAAATGCTAGCCATTATGATGAATTCAAAGTTAAAGTTAGTCAGAATAAATTAGGAGATTTTTATGTAGAATCATATTATATATAATAATACAGAAAGATACAATTGTAAAGTTTTAGCTCCCAAAATTTAATGGACGCTACAATTTTGTAACCTAGGTTTCCCTTTAAAAAAAAAAAATGGCTTATTTATCTTTCACTGATTGATCTCAGATGATAAAGATATTACTCTGATTGATCACTGTGTATATTATGGCGGTATTAAAGGGACAGGAAACCCCAAAATCTTCTTTCACGATTTGGATAGAACTTAGAGTTTTAAACAACTTTCTAATTTACTTTTATTATCTTGTCATCCTATGCTGACGTTACAGCATTGCACTAGCAGCTAGTTAGCTAATCACAAGAAACAAATGTGTGCAGGCACCAATCAGCAGCTAGCTCCCACTAGTGTATAATATGTGCGTATTCTTTTTCATCAAGGGATACCAAGAGAATGAAGCACATTTGAAAATGGAAGTGAATTTAAAGCGTCTTAAAATGGCATGCTCTATCTGAAGCATACAAGTTTAATTTTGACTTTCCTACCCCTTTAAAGTTTGTTGAATCTGGAATCTGCAATCTGCAATTCTCACAGGAATTGGAAAACCCACAATATCCAAATTTAAACAGGAAAAGAGGACAAAACTAAATATTGAAAACGTATTGCAAAGTCTGTTGTGGGCCCAGTCAAAACTTCTGAATTGGAAAAGTAAAGACATACCAAAACAGCAAGAAATATAATAAAAATATAAAATAAAAATGAGTGCAAGCAACTGTTTAATTCATAGAAAACTATTGTGCATTAAAAACCAAACCAATTAATACAATTACTCTAAAACAAAAGG
This sequence comes from Bombina bombina, assembly GCF_027579735.1. Lineage (NCBI taxonomy): Eukaryota > Metazoa > Chordata > Amphibia > Anura > Bombinatoridae > Bombina > Bombina bombina. The sequence goes on from NC_069503.1 coordinate 303,393,284, forward strand.
GCATACAATTCAAAATAAAACTTTCTTGATTCAGATAGAGCATACAATTTTAAGAAACATTCTAATTTATTCCTATTATCAAATTTTCTTTGTTCTCTTGGTATCTTTATTTGAATATAAGCTTAGGAGCTGGCCCATTTTAAGTTCAGCACCTGGGTAGCTCTTGCTGATTGATAGCTACATTTCAGACACAATCAGAAAGTTCTACCTAGGTGCTGAGCCAAAAATGGGCCTAAACAAAGAAAAATTGATAATAGGAGTAAATTAGAAAATTGCTTAAAATTGCATGTCCTATCTGAATCATGAAAGTTTAATTTTGACTAGACTATTCCTTTTTAATGTTTCACTCCTTTGCAGGGGTTAAACACAGAACATTTTATTGTTGCGCTAATGGTTGCCTCTAACACATAGGAGCATTTTTCACCCTTTCATGAAAGTAATGTTGAAGTAACAGGGCAAACCAATGAAAGTTACTTTGTACGCTACAAAATAAATATTTAGCACAGATCTGCCTGTCTGTATCAGCATATGGTCTCACTCACTCTAAAAGGCTGAAATCATCCTTTTTTTGTGTGTAAAGCCACCGATTTTCACATTCAGAGTTTATATTTGGCAGCCTTTAAACTTATTTTGCATGAAACAGAAGAAGATGGTTAATGCAGCGCAAGTTGCCAAGCACAGACTTTTTTTTCACTCTCTACATGTTAAAAAGCTGAAATGGTAACCGTGCACAAACACAGCAGTTATATAAATGTTGCAGAAAGAGCGCAGCATTACCACTGCTTGATAGTTTGGTAGCAGACACACCTTAAAGGGCCACAGCTCCTGAGCGACACTGCATCTACTGAATGAGCAAAGTCATTGGATCAGAATCCATCCCAAAAAGAGCCCACTACAGAACATACACCCACCACAAACAGTAGAGGCCTGGCTCACATCCTGCATCCTAAAGTGTACCCTATGTGAACCCTCTGTGGTTATACTGGCGTCTCCGCATAGTCTTGGATCACAGAGCAATGTTTTAGTCTAAGAAAGTCTATTTTGCAATAAGAATATTGTTTTTTACTGCATTTGTTATATGCTCTGTAAGTCAACAAATGTAAACATATTTAAATAATTCTGAACAAATTAGATATTACAAAATGTAACAAAGCTGATGGTAGGATAATTTGGTAGGATAATTGTTTGATTATACACACTTAGCGGCAAAAAAACATTTGAGGACAAGAAACAAGAATCTTGTGATGAAAAAGCTTACACTGGTCTTACACTGCAGGGAGTAAACAAGATTTATAATTACAAATAAAAAGGTTTGCTTCGCCCTTAAAGCGATACGACTGACTGCCTACATGATAGATGGCTTTATCCACTTTAAAGGGACAGTCTACACCGTGGTCATCTTAAAGTCTCACCTTAGATTAAGCTGCAAACAGCCCCCTGCACCCCTTTCTATATCATGCAGCAGAAACGGTAAAAAAGTTATTTTGAAATGAATATTGTTTCTGGCTACTTTGAAATGGCTGCTAAGCTCAGCCCCACTGATGACATCATGATCTGGGCTCAATATGGCATCCAATCACAAAAGGCTCAGTAGTTGAATTCAATATACTGTCAATGCTATTCAACAGAGTGCCTAGATGTAGCACAGATCATGATGTCATCAGTGGGTGGAGCTTGGCAGCCATTTCAAAGTGGCCAGAAACAATATTCTTTCTAAAATAACTTTTTACCGTTCATGCTGCCTGATATAGAAAGGGGTAAAGGAGGCTATTTGCAGCTTCATCTAAAGAAAGACTTTAAGATGACTAAGGTGTAGATTGTCCCTTTAAGTAGACCGAAAATACCCAAAAAATATTAGGGACTTCTCCTTATTATAAATGTAGCTCATGTGAACTGAAACTGAAAGAAAAGGTAGAAATTATATGTACTTTATGATAACACATCACACTGTCACTCATGCAAACAAGGAACAGGTCCTTTTTCGCAAAAATGATGTTCTTTATCTTCTGAATCACTTAAGTAAAAGGAAAGACTTATGCTAGTCTGAACTTCCAAGTGCTCACCATTGAACCTACTAAGAGTTTTTGGGAATCTCTGTTTAAAGCACAACACTTGGCTACTTGCTATGCTCCTAAATGACTAGTCTAGCAACTCAAACTATGACAATGATTTCTTAAAATGATTGAATGGCAAGCACTTCAGAGAGAGGAAATCTACCTGATCAGGAGAGATATGTAGAAAAAAATCTTACTTAAGAGAAGATGATTTTAATCTTCAACACATCCAAACAAATTGGCATTTGGTGTGATAATGGCTTAAAACATCAGAAAACTCCTCTCTCAAGAGGAGATACAGCTCACATGGTGAGGCATATGCAGTAAAAACACTCAAGCTATTGTAAAGTTGAAAGATTAAATAAGACACTGAAAGAACAAGCAAGATTCTGGACATGGAAACAATGATGCCATCTCTGAAGAGCCTATATCACCATAAAAGCACAGCTGTCTATCACCTCCTAGGATGATGCCTTTAAACAAGATCACCCACGTAAGGGGTTCTCATATATGGAAGTTACAGACCAAAAAGGCAAATATCAATTAGTGGAGCGATTCCATTTGTAATGGGAATTACACAAAAACCATGACCTTGCTGTGATGTAGGAACCGGGTGAAAAATCACCATGTCAAGGAGGTTCTGAATTAAACCCCCCCCCCCCCCCAAAAAAAAAAAAAAACATCATCATAAATCTTTATAAAGAACTTCAGAAAAAAAACAAAATTTGTGCTTACCCGATAAATTTCTTTCTTTCTTGACACAGTGAGTCCACGGATCATCATTAATTACTGTTGGGAATATCACTCCTGGCCAGCAGGAGAAGGGAAAGAGCAAAGCTGTTAAAGGGACACTGAACCCAAATTTTTTCTTTCGGGATTCAGATAGAGCATGCAATTTTAAGCAACTTTCTAATTTACTCCTATTATCAAATTTTCTTTATTCTCTTGGTATCTATTTTTTTTTTATTATTTGGAATGCAAGAACGTAAGTTTAGATGCTGGCCCATTTTTGGCGAATAACCTGGGTTATTCTTGCTGATTGGTGGATAAATTCATCCACCAATAAAAAAAGTGCTGTCCAGAGGCCTGAACCAAAAAAGAAGCTTAGATGCCTTCTTTTTCAAATAAAGATAGCAAGTGAACGAAGAAAAATTGATAATAGGAGTAAATTAGAAAGTTGTTTAAAATTGCATGCTCTATCTGAATCACAAAGGAAAAAATGTGGGTTCAGTGTCCCTTTAAGTATCACTTCCCTGCCCACAACCCCCAGTCATATGACCAAGGAAAGGAGAGAAAGGAAAAAACACAAGGTGCAGATGTGACTGAGGTTTATATAACAAAGAAACTGTCTGAAAAACAGGGCGGGCCGTGGACTCACTGTGTCAAGAAATAAATACATTTATCTGGTGAGCATGAATTTTGTTTTCTTTCTAATGACACAGTGAGTCCACGGATCATCATTAATTACTGTTGGTGCTCTACAAATAACCTATAATAATAAAAACAGATGATAAGGGAGGGACAAGACAGGTAACCTAAACAGAAGGCACCACTGCTTGAAGAACCTTTCTCCCATAAGAAGTCTCAGCCACAGCAAACACATCAAACTTATAGAATCTGGAAAAAAGGATGCAAAGAGGACCAAGCTGCAGCCCAGCAAATCTGAGCCACAGAGACCTCATTTTTGAAGACCCAGGCCCTCGTAGAATGAGCTGTGATTCTCTAAGAAGGGTTGCTGTCCAGCCGTCTCATAGGCCAAACGAAACATACTCTTCAGCCAAAAAGAAGAAGTCATAGCTTTCTGACCTTTGCACTCCATAGAAACAAACAAACAAAGCAGAAGACTGACAAAAATCTGTAGTTGCCTGTGGATAGAAATTCAGTGCACGCACAAAAGTAAGGTTGTGCAACAACTCTCCTCATTAGAAGAAGGATTAGGAAACAAGAAAGGGACAACGATCTCCTGATTAATATGCTGTTTGAAAAAAACGGTGGCAGAAAAACTACCTAGTAAGCAGGACCCCTTATCAGAATGAAAAATAAGATAAAGAGAATCATACAGCAGAGCCGAGAGATTAGAAACTCTCTGAGCAGAAGAAATAACAAGAAACAAAACCTTAAGAACAAAGGTAAGACTCCAGGGAGGAGTAAAAGGTCTAAACACAGGCCTGATCCAGACCAAGGCCTGACAACAAGATTGCACATCTGGCGCATCCGTCAAACACTAATGCAACAAAATAGATAATGCAGAAATCTGACCTTTCAGAGTACTAGCTGACAAACCCTTCTCCAGAACTTCCTGGAGAAATGACAAATAATAGAAATCCTGACTTACTCCAAGAGTAGCCTCTGAATTTACACCAATACAGATATATACGCCATATCTTATGGAAATCCTTTTGACACCGGCAAACAAGCCTGTATCAGGGTCACAATGACAGACTCTAAAACCCCACTCTTAGATAAAAAATAAAAGTGTTCAATCTCCAAGCAGTCAGCTTCAGAGCAACAATATTTGGATGAAGGAAAAAAGACCCTGAAGTAGAAGGTCCCTCCTCAGAAGAAGTCTTTAAGGTGGAAGAGTTGACATTTCCACTAGGTCCGCATACCAGATCCTGCGAGGCCACACCGGTGCATGAGAATCACTGACGCCTGCGCCTTCTTGATCCAAGCAATGACTCCTGGAAGGAGACCGAACGGAGGAAACAGGTGTGCTAGACAGAAATTCCCAGGGACCGCCAGAGCATCTATCAGGACGGCCTGATTTTCCTCAGGAGCTTCTGCTGAGAAACCATGAGATCCAGCTCCGGCTGTCCCCAATTGAACATCAGATAAGAAGACCCCTCCAGATGGAGACCCCACTCCCTGAGATGAAAGTCTGTCTGTCTTAAATGCTATCAGATCCAACCACTTGATTGTTACCTAGAAATCTCCGGATGGAGAACCTACTCTCTGGAATGGAAGTCTGACTGTTCAGACAACCACAACCCAATAGTCCACTCCTTTAAAGGAGGAAGACAGATCTACAAAAATTGAGGATCTCCACACACCGAAAGATACTCATCACCTCCTACATGATCAAGGAACTCCGAGTCCCCCCCCCAGAGGTCGATGTAATTCACTGAAGTTACATTGTTCTTAACAGGAACCTAAAAAACCAGGCTATAAAGCAGTTGAAACCCAACCCTCAATAAAGGTCGTTCTCAATCCAAAATGTTTATGGGGAGAGTAGTCCTAAAAATTTTCCTCTGTGAAAGGATAGAGAAACCCCCATTCCATTGGGCGAGTCAGTAAAGCCGCAGAGGCCTCCAATGGAACTAAGCAAAGGAAAATATGACCATGGAATCCCTACCAAACCAATTTCATACATTGGAACACTGATGATTGCACCGCAGACCGTAAGGACAGGCCATCTGAAAGAACCTTGGCTCTTCTGACCTTCGACAGAAATATCTCATTAATAGGAATTCTAAGGAGGATCCTAAGAAAATCACTCTTGTAGACGAAACCAGAAAACTCTTCTTCGAATTGACCTTCCCACTGTGGGAATGAAGAAAAGACGCCAAGATCTATGAAAGATTCAGTTAGTTCTAAAGATAATGACTGGAACCTAAAGACAACCAGATAGGGTATCACTGCAATACCCCGGGACCAAATACTGCCAATAGAGCTCCCAGGCCCTTCGAGAATTCTTGAGCTGTGGCGAAGCCAAGTGGAAGCGCAACAATTGCAAATTCCTTCCTTATCGGAATAAAAAATCAGGAATGAATAAAATTCAGACCCATCTTTAATAAAAAAAAAATCTCAGAAGTTTCCAAAACACTAACAGTATGTATGTATGTATGTATGTATTGGGTACTTGAAAAGCGCGGCTAATCACCCGTAAGGGTCTCAAGGCGCTGCTCATTTTATCAACCTCGGAAGGATGAAAGGCTGAATGGACCTCACTGGGGGCATCAAACCTGCCACCCCTGGGTTGCTACAGAGATCAGCCACAGTGCCTTAGCATGCTTAGCTGTCTCTCTAGCTGGCTTACAAAATGTTTCATAGTTATCTGGCCTGCAGATAAAAATTGGAAAGGAGGAATTGCTTCAGGAAGGAAATAAAATGACTACTAATTAGTAACACTGAAGAACTATGTCCTCGGCCTATCTGGGACCTCTCAATCCCCTTTTGAAGGCCGTAGTAAAAATACTAGAAAAACCAGAATGTTCCCTGGTAGACCAGGACCAAACCAGACTTTACCCTAGTACATAGACACGAGAACTTGGACACAGAGAAAAATTCCACTGTCCAAAGGATCATTTGTAGGGCATTGCTGGCACAGCCATGTCTGTAATTGAACCTTGAATTCCTGGTTCTCAGCCCGATTTCTCAGTGGACACAGAGAAGCTAGGAATCATAGCTCCATTAGTGTAAGAGCTTTTTCTTCTCAAAATGAATCAGACAAGGCATTGCGCCAATAAGATGCGGTCCTTAAAGCAATGAAAGACTTTGGTCAGCCTGGCGCTAACCAATAAGCTCTCCACAGATCCTGAAAAGAACAGCTCTGCTCTTTAGGAATCAAAGTTCTCCAAGTAGAAATCCTACTACTTAAGGCACTGTGCGGACTAAAATTTAACGGAGACATCTTTTCAAGACAGGAACAAGAAAACCTTGACTACTCCTATTTCTCCTAGCACGATCTGGAACTTAAAAAAACCCAGAATTTATGCTTACCTGATAAATTACTTTCTCTTGCGGTGTATCCAGTCCATGGGTTCATCCATTACTTGTGGGATATTCTCCTTCCCAACAGGAAGTTGCAAGAGGACACCCACAGCAGAGCTGTCTATATAGCTCCTCCCCTAACCCCCACCTCCAGTCATTCGACCGAAGACAAGTAAGAAAAAGGAGAAACTATAGGGTGCAGTGGTGACCGCAGTTTAAAAAATAAAAACACCTGCCTTAAAGGGACAGTATACTGTAAAATAGTTTTTCCCTCAATGTGTTTACAATTGCTTTTTTTACCAACTGCAGAGTAAAAAATGTATGAAAATTAGCTTTTTAAGGTTTATTTCTGTATATTAAAGCTCTGATTTTGTGTTTTGAAGCCACAGCCTAATAAAATAGGTTGAGCTTGTAGGTATAATCAGATCTCATTACTGTATCACATTGTGCACATATACCTGCTTCTTTATCTTATATCTGTCCTTAAAACAATCACCAATACTTTGAGAGAACAATGGAAAATCAACATTTTCTTACCTTATCTCTGCTTTATCACACTGGGAGTGTAATTTCTTCTGCTGGCTGTGTTTACAAAGCTTATCTATAGCTGGAACGCGCGGCCACAAACTTTCAGAATAGGTGGGGATACCACATGCTAAATTAACAATTTCAAATGCCAATATAAGGGTAAAGGAGCTACTTGTAAACAATTTAATACACTCCAGCAGGTAAAGTGGATCATTGGGAACAAATTAAAGGGGAGAAAAATTTTGAGTAAACTGTCCCTTTAAAGTGACAGGGCTGGCCGTGGACTGGATACACCACAAGAGAAAGAAATTTATCAGGTAAGTATAAATTTTGTTTTCTCTTGTAAGGTGTATCCAGTCCACGGTTCATCCATTACTTGTGGGATACCAATACCAAAGCTTTAGGACACAGATGAAGGGAGGGACAAGGCAGGCACTTAAACGGAAGGCACCACTGCCTGTAAGAACTTTCTCCCAAAAATAGCCTCTGAGGAAGCAAAAGTATAACATTTGTAGAATTTAGAAAAAGTATGAAGCGAAGACCAAGTCGCCGCCTTACAAATCTGTTCAGAGGCCTCATGTTTAAAAGCCCATGTGGAAGCTACCGCTCTAGTAGAATGAGCTGTAATTCTTTCAGGAGGCTGCTGGCCAGCAGTCTCATAAGCTAAACGGATTATGCTTCTCAGCCAAAAAGAAAGATAAGTTGCTGAAGCCTTTTGGCCTCTCCTCTTTCCAGAGTAGACAACAAACAATGCAGATGTTTGAGGAAAATCCTTAGTAGCTTGCAAATAAAACTTTAAAGCACGAACCACATGAAGATTGTGTAACAGACGTTCCTTCTTTGAAGAAGGATTAGGACACGGTGACGGAACAACAATTTCCAGATTGATATTCCTATTAGATACTACCTTAGGAAGAAACCCAGGTTTGGTACGCAAAACTACCTTATCTGCATGGAAGATCAGATAAGGGGAATCACACTGTAAGGCAGATAACTCTGAAACTCTTCGAGCCGAAGAGATAGCTACTAAAAACAGAACTTTCCAAGATAAAAGCATGATATCTATGGAATGCAAGGGTTCAAACGGAACCCCTTGAAGAACTTTAAGAACTAAATTTAAACTCCATGGTGGAGCAACAGGTTTAAACACAGGCCTGATTCTAACCAAAGCCTGACAAAACGCCTGAACGTTTGGAACATCAGCCAGACGCTTGTGCAAAAGAATAGACAGAGCAGAAATCTGTCCCTTTAAGGAACTAGCCGATAATCCCTTTTCCAATCCTTCTTGGAGAAAAGATAGTATCCTAGGAATCCTGACCTTACTCCACGAGTAACCCTTGGATTCACATCAATGAAGATACTTACACCATATCTTATGATAGATTTTCCTGGTGACAGGCTTTCGAGCCTGAATCAAGGTATCAATGACCGACTCGGAGAAACCACGTTTTGATAAAATCAAGCGTTCAATCTCCAAGCAGTCACACGCAGAGAAACTAGATTTGGATGTTTGAATGGACCTTGGAGTAGAAGGTCCTGCCTCAGCGGCAGAGTCCATGGTGGAAAGGATGACATGTCCACCAGATCTGCATACCAAGTCCTGCGTGGCCACGCAGGTGCTATTAAAATCACTGAAGCTCTCTCCTGCTTGATCTTGGCAATCAGACCAGGGAGGAAAGGAAATGGTGGAAACACATAAGCCAGGCTGAAGGACCAAGGCACTGCTAGAGCATCTATCAGCGTTGCCTGGGGATCCCTTGACCTGGACCCGTAACAAGGAAGCTTGGCGCTCTGACGAGACGCCATCAGATCCAGTTCTGGTTTGCCCCATAGTTGAATCAGCTGGGCAAATACCTCCGGATGGAGCTCCCACTCCCCCGGATGAAAAGTCTGCTGACTTAGAAAGTCCGCCTCCCAGTTCTCTACTCCTGGGATATGGATAGCCGAGAGATGGCAAGAGTGAACCTCTGCCCATAGAATTATCTTGGAAACCTCCATCATTGCCAGGGGACTCCTTGTTCCCCCCTGATGGTTGATATAGGCTACAGTCGTGATATTGTCCGACTGAAATCTGATGAATCTGACCGCAGCTAGTTGAGGCCAAGCCTGAAGAGCATTGAATATTGCTCTTAGCTCCAGAATGTTTATCGGAAGGAGGGCCTCCTCCTGAGTCAACGAACCCTGAGCCTTCAGGGAACTCCAGACTGCACCCCAGCCCAGAATGTCGTCTAGGTAAGGACCCACCGCTATGCCCCGTAGCCTTTTTAACCGCCAGTAGAGACCCTAGAACCTTCGTAAAGATTCTTGGCGCCGTGGCTAATCCGAAGGGAAGAGCGACAAACTGGTAATGCCTGTCTAGGAAGGCAAACCTGAGGAACTGATGATGATCTCTGTGAATCGGAATGTGGAGATAAGCATCCTTTAAGTCCACGGTAGTCATATATTGACCCTCCTGTATCATAGGGAGGATGGCTCGGATTGTCTCCATCTTGAAAGATGGGACCCTGAGAAATTTGTTTAGGATCTTGAGATCCAAGATTGGTCTGAACGTTCCCTCTTTTCTGGGAACTATAAACAGGTTTGAATAGAAACCCTGCCCCTGTTCCTCCCTTGGAACAGGGTGGATCACTCCCATAACCAGTAGGTCTTGAACGCAACGTAAGAATGCCTCTCTCTATCTGGTTTGCAGATAGTTGAGAGAGGTGAAATCTCCCCTTTGAAGATGAACCTTTGAATTCCAGAAGATATCCCTGGGAAACAATCTCTAGTGCCCAGGGATCCTGGACGTCTCTTGCCCAAGCCTGAGCGAAGAGAGAAAGTCTGCCCCCTACTAGATCCGGTCCCGGATCGGGGGCTACTCCTTCATGCTGTCTTAGAGGCAGCAGCAGGTTTTTTGGCCTGCTTCCCCTTGTTCCAAACCTGGTTAGGTCTCCAGACTGGTTTGGACTGGGTGAAATCTCCCTCTTGTTTTGTATTAGAGGAAGCTGAAGCTGCGCCACTCTTAAAGTTTCGAAAGGAACGAAAACTATCCTGTTTGGTCCTTAACTTATTGGACCTATCCTGAGGAAGGGCGTGACCTTTTCCTCCAGTAATATCAGAAATGATCTCCTTCAGACCAGGCCCGAATAGGGTCTGTCCCTTGAAGGGGATGGTAAGAAGCTTAGACTTTGAAGTAACGTCTGCTGACCAGGACTTAAGCCATAGCGCCCTACGCGCCATGATGGCAAAACCTGAATTCTTAGCCGTTAGCTTGGTTAAATGAAAAACGGCGTCAGAAATAAAGGAATTAGATAACTTAAGAGCTTTAATCCTGTCTAAAATATCATCTAACGGGGTCTCCACCTGTAGAGCCTCCTCAAGAGACTCAAACCAAAAAGCTGCTGCAGCAGTAACTGGGGCAATGCATGCAAGAGGCTGGAGGATAAAACCTTGATGTATAAAAATTTTCTAAAGGAGACCCTCCAATTTTTTATCCATAGGATCTAGGAAAGCATAACTGTCCTCGACGGGGATAGTTGTACGCTTAGCTAGGGTAGAGACTGCTCCCTCCACCTTAGGGACCGTCTGCCACGAGTCCCGTATGGCGGCATCTATGGGAAACATCTTCTTAAAAGCAGGAGGGGGAGAGAACGGCACACCTGGTCTATCTTATTCCTTAGTAATAATTTCCGAAAACCTCTTAGGGACTGGAAAAATATCAGTGTAAACAGCCACTGCAAAGTATTTGTCCATTTTACATCATTTCTCTGGAACTACAATGGGTTCACAGTCGTCCAGAGTCGCTAAAACCTCCCTAAGCAATTAGCGGAGGTGTTCAAGCTTAAATTTAAACGCTGTCATTTCAGAATCAGACTGAAGCAACGCCTTCCCTGAATCTGAAATGTCACCCACAGATAGAAGCTCTCCTGCCTCGGCTTCTGAGTATTGTGACGGTATATCGGACACAGGTATTAAAGCGTCAGAAAGCTCTGTATTAGTTCTAGCCCCAGAGCTGTCTCGATTTCCTTGTAACCCTGGCAGTTTGGACAATACCTCTGAGAGGGTAGCATTCATAACTGCCGCCATGTCCTGTAAGGTAAAAGAATTAGACGCGCTGGATGTACTTGGCGTCACTTGAGCGGGAGTTATAGGTTCTGAAACATGGGGAGAGCTAGATGGCATAATCTCCCTTTTTTCAGTCAGAGAATCCTCTGGAGATAAATCTTTAAGCGCCATAATATGGCCTTTATAGTTTATAGAAATTTCAGTACATTTGGTACACATTCTAAGAGGGGGTTCCACAATGGCTTCCAAACATATTGAACAAGGAGTTTCCTCTATGTCAGACATGTTTAACAGACTAGTAATGAGACAAGCAAGCTTGGAAAACACTTTAATAAAGGTGAAACAGCAATTAAACAAAAACGTTACTGTGCCTGTAAGAGAAAAAAACTAGCACTTAAACTGCAAAACAGTGTAAAAATATAGTAAAGTCTTCGAAATTTTTACAGTGTGTGTAAGGGACTAAAGTAACATTGCACCCACTTGCAAATGGATGATTAACCCCTTAGCCCCCAAACCGGATTTAAAAAAACGTCACACACCAGTAAAAGACAGTTGAGCACCTTGCCACAGCTCTGCTGAGGCTCCTACCTGCCCTCAAATACGATTTATGGAAGAAATAAACCCTTTATAATGGTCCGCATATGCCAGAGGACTCCTCTAGGGAAGCTGGATGTCTCAGACTGAAGGAAACTGCGCATCTAGAGCGCGAAAATAGGCCCCTCCCACCATGTACTGGAAGTCAGGGGGCCTTAAGAAAATACTCTTAGGAGTATCTGACTAGCCATGTGGAAACTAGGCCCCAAATAAAGACTTATCTCCCTCAGAGAAAAAACGTCCTATTTTATGAAACATGAAAACGTTTTGTCACTAAGTAATATGAGTATTAACATGAGTATTACCATGTTTGGTAAGCATGATCCCAGTCGTTCTTAAATCACTGCATCTAGCTTACCTCAATATACAAGGCTGTGTCAGCATTTTCTAGAACTCATTCATCTCTCTAGAAATAAAAATACTGAACATACCTCTAAGCAGGTAATCTGCAGACCGTTCCCCCAACTGAAGTTTTCCCATACTCTTCAGTTATGTGCGAGAACAGCAATGGACCTTAGTTACAAACCGCTAAGATCATCAAACTCCAGGCAGAGTTCTAATTTCTGCCTGAGAGTAAAACAGTACAACGCCGGTACCGTTTAAAAATAAACACTTGATTGAAGGTAAAACTACACTAAGTCACCACATATCTCTTGATACTTCCTATCTTGTCGAGAGTTGCAAGAGAATGACTGGGGGTGGGGGTTAGGGGAGGAGCTATATAGACAGCTCTGCTGTGGGTGTCCTCTTGCAACTTCCTGTTGGGAAGGAGAATATCCCACAAGTAATGGATGAACCCGTGGACTGGATACACCTTACAAGAGAAATATGTTATAATCCCATTAGCAGCCCTTATAAGGAAAATAGTTTATTAAGAAAATGCAGGAACCTAACATGAATCAGATAGTGAAATAATAGGTTCTACATTCCATTAGCAGCCCTTATAAAGGAAAATAGGTTCCTGCATTTTCTTAATAAACTGAAATGAATCAGCATAAGCCGCCTACTGCAAACACCTCTCAATGCCACCTAAGGCACAGAGAAGAAAAACCCCCATGTCTAACCTACAGTAGAAAATGACACGAACGATAACCGTATGCATATTTATCACAATGCAGACCGAACACTAACAACTCCGCTCTGCTCCCATGCCAGAGAATGAGGCGGAGTTAAGTTACTCAGTCAATGCCACTTAAGGCACTCTAAGAAAAATAATGGCGACACTCCGATATTATCAAGAAGGAGGAGTGGCCACAATTCGGCGCGGAAAGGGAGCTTCATACAGACCCCTAACTCGCTCTGTTAAGAGGATTCCACCGTAGAGATACAAACTTAAAATAACAGATTTTGTAAAACAGTCAAACCTCACTGTCGACTAACTCTCTCTGTTAAGTCGAGTAGCTTCCACTCCCAGGCAAGCTAAAACGTTTCTAAAAGCGGAGCAGGAGAATTCAAAAATAAAAACACTGCATGCTCAGACTATACTAATTCAGAGCACTTCAACGCAGTCCTCTAGAAATGGCGCCATTTGCGCTCTCCTAAAGTCCTCTGACATAGTTAATTCAGAATAAAAGGAGCTGCCAGAATACAGATCTTGAATAAACATATTAATAATAAAAGTTATATCTGAGCCCCATAGACAGCTAACCTCTTCCTTGTTGTGAAGAATGTTAACCCTAAGTCTCCAATCTCATGCATAAGTGCCTGCCCACTGCCACTAGCATCCATAAGGATATGTCCCATTTAAAAGCAGAGGGTCTTAACCCCATCAGTGCCAACCTTCTAGCCCCAGAAAAACAAAAGGCACTTACCTGTATTCTAGCCGTCCGGCAATCAGATGACTCACAAAGTATGAGAGGATGCCGCTCCTCACAGAGAACTGTATAAAAAGAAAGACAGAGTAAGCTTACTCAGGCTTTCTATACCAGGGCAGCAACATGTTAGGAAAACGCAGCAAAGCACACTTTACAAGTTCCTAACTGCTTTAAAGCTACCACAGCCCTGCTGAAGAGACTAACGTGGAATACAGCTATACCCTAAGTGTGATGGAAGATCAGAGCAATCCTGCCCTGTCTTCAAAATAAAAAAAAATCTTGATAGAAGAACTCTAATCAGGACACCTAATTACTTCACCTCCTCCTTGCACTAGTGGCAAAGAGAATGACTGGGGGTTGTGGGTAGGGAAGGGATACTTAACAGCTTTGCTGTGGTGCTCTTTGCCTCCTCCTGCTGGCCAGGAGTGATATTCCCAACAGTAATTAATGATGATCCGTGGATTCACTGTGTCATTAGAAAGAAAGAAACTTGGAGACTTTTATGTAACCCCTGGAAGCAAAGAGGTTACTTAAGGGTCTGCTAAACTAGAGAATCAAACCAGCCTTCTAAAAGAAATGGTTTACTGGGCACAGCTTCAGAAGCAGGCCTTCTTGGACCCAACTAATTGCATCTTCTTGGAAGGTTTACATTTAAAATTTGAGGAGAATTTCCAGCAAGTGAATAATTCCCATTACATGAAGACAGTTTGTTTTAAAAAGGATAGAATTAAAAAAATGTATTGGATAAAAAAAATTTACTGGATAAAAAAAAACAAAAAAAAAAAAAACTAGTTTATAAAAAATATGATAGAAACACGCTAAAGGTTTCAATTCCTGTGGGATTTAAGACAAATTTTCAATATGTAGTCCATGAATACAGCAAAAACAGCGAGCCTTTAAACAAAGCTTAAATATAAATCTTAATGGGACAGTATACACTCATTTTCATATAACTGCATGTAATAGACACTACTATAAAGAATAAGATGCACAGATACTGATATAAAAATTCAGTATAAAATGGTTTAAAAACGTACTTAGAAGCTTTCAGTTTAACTCTGTTGAAAAGGCAGTTGGAAAGCCCACTGCAAGTGGGAAATAAGACACTCCCCCTCCCCCTTCTTTTGCATATGAAAAGACCCTTTACACAAACAGGAGCAAGCTGGAGAAGGTAGCTGACGGTATTCAAATAAAACTTTGGGGCTTGGTTAGGAGTCTGAAAATCAGAGCAATGTTATTTAAAAATAAGCAAAACTATCCATTTATTTTAAAAAAACAAACTTTATGGGCTTTATAAATAGATCATCTACAAAACATTTATGCAAAGAAAAAAATGAGTGTATAATGGCCCTTTAAATAGCTGCTTCAGTTTTGCTATTCATGAGTTTCTTGAAGGAAGAAACAATTTCAATATGGTATAAACAGGTGCATCAACTACAAGTTTATCAAATATGTTAAAAAAAAAAAAAAAGGGAAAAAAAGGTTAAACATTTGAGAGGAAAAGAATCTATAAACTATGCTGTTAAATATTTAACTTGCTTAAAATCTAGCACTGCTTTAGTCAGTCCGTTTGCTTTATTTATATAAAATAGACACACAACCCTAGGGCTTTTTTTTTTTTTACAAAATTCAACTCCCAAAATAGGAGAAAGGACTTTAAAAAGGTATATTAAAACACTAGGGCCAGAATACAAGTGGAGCGCTATTTAATGCTCCTGCTCGAGCTCTAACTCTGCTAAAAGTATGTTTTTTTTTTGCGTGTGTTGGGTAGCGCTCGTATTACAAGTTGAAAGTAAAATTTTTTGTAAAAAGTACTGAGATAAGAAGGCAGTCTGCAGTGGTTTAGATAAAAGGTAATCACAGAGGTAAAAAGTGTATTAATATAACAGTGTTGGTTATGCAAAACTGGGGAATTGGTAAGAAAGGGATTATCATTATAAATTTCAAGAAAAAAAAAAAAAAAAAAAAAGGTGTTTATGAATACAAGCCACCATTGACCAGTATTATCATCCAGAATTATTTTTTTTATATACAGTATATGCTAGGGTGGCCTTATCCCAATACAACAACTCCACTATTAATTGGAAAAACAAAAAGTTATACCTGTCTTTGTGCCTCTGCCAAGTTGTATGGTAGGGCTCCCTCTTCAAGTGGAGCAATTCTTTCTATATCTGCTAAAGTCATACGCCTGTTGGTTAGAGGAAACAAATTAGAAGGAATAACACATAATTATTGAAAAATAAAAATCAGAGAGATACATAGATACATTTATATATCTGCCAATCTCTGTAAACTTACCCCCTTGGCTCATACAAATCTGCTAACTGAAAAAGTATGTCAACTTCCATGGGTGTAACTTGGCCAAATCTCTGTGCAGCCAACACAAACTCCTCTGCAGAGGAAATAAAAAGACAATATACATTCCTTGTTATTACATTTATAGTGTTAGTGTTTACGTGGTATATTTTCTCTCTCTCTTAAAAGATCGGTGTGCAGTAAATCTATTTCTTGGTTTTATCTGTAATCATTTATAAAAGCTACACATTTAAGTTTGACTAAATCTTGCAAAGAAAATACAGCTCAAAATGATTAACAAACACATCCAAAAGCTATTTGCTTTTAAGTAATCGTGTGTAGATTTTGACGCTTACGGCTTTTATCGGCTGTGACTGGTATTAAACTGCTGGATGTAACTTTATCAGACCAATTTTTCATATTTTTATCATTTGCAGATGCCAATTGCAAAAGCTTTGCATTTTCAGACTCGCCTTGGCCATCTTGGAGGCCACATGTTTCAAGCCAGTGAAAGAAGTTGTGAAATTTTACATCATTGATGTTGCCACAGTGCAACCACTACAAAACTGTAAAGTTATGGCTCTGTATCATGCACACACAAGAAGACATCATTGTCACTGATCAGTGAATGTGCACTGCTTCTGTCACAGAATACAAGAATAAGCGCCAAGATAGTAACACCCAGAATGAAGAGGTGGTGCTTGACCAAATAAGAGAACGGCTTTGGCACAAACTGCCTGCACATTAAAAAACAATAGAATGGTAACTGTAGTTGAGTCCAGCAATTGAATGTCCCTTTAAGGTCACAATTTCCACATTAGCAGTTCTTTACTATAGAGAGCTATCTGCTACAGGATGGGTTCAGTCAGATTTAGCGTTTTTATGAATTCTCGTCATCTTGTCAAGATTAACATAAGTGGAACATAGAACACTGAAATCAGGCACCAAAAGAAAAAAAAAATACATTATCATTATGCATTCCCATATTTTCACAGGGTGAATTGTACAATAAGTGGCCTGTACTAAATTGATTTTACATGACATTAGTTTAATATGTCTTCAACTAAGAACGCCACCCCCACAAAAAATTTTTTTTTATTAAAAACACTTAAAGGGACAGTATACTGTAAAATTGTTTTACCTTAAAGTGATGCTAAATTTTCCCAAAATGCTAAACATATTTGGAAAGGTCTTCTCCTAACTAGCATATCAATATGCTTATTTATTACCCAAGTCATCTGTACACTAAATAAATCTTTTTATTCATGCTATATTACGTCATTGAATGCAGCCTCTCTCTCTGATTTTTGATGTGGGTTATTTGAGTGGCAGCTCTTCTAGCCAATCGGAGCGTCACCATGCGTTGTGATCAATTAACATGGGGCGCATGGTGACACTCCGATTGGCTAGAAGAGCTGCCACTCAAATAACCCACATCAAAAATCAGAGAGAGAGAGGCTGCATTCAATGACGTAATGTAGCATGAATAAAAAGATATTTATTTAGTGTACAGATGACTTGGGTAATAAATAAGCATATCGATATGCTAGTTAGGAGAAGACCTTTCCAAATATGTTTAGCACTTTGGGAAAATTTACCATCACTTTAATGTGTTTCAAATTACTTTTTTACCAACTGCAACGTATAAAATGTATGAGAATTTGCGGTTTAAGGTTTATTTCTGTATATGAAAGCTGACTTTGTGTTTTAAAGCCACAACCTAATAAAAACAAAAATGTATGCTTACCTAATAAATTTCTTTCTTTCCGGATATGGCGAGTCCACGGCTTCATCAATTACTGTTGGGAATATCACTCCTGGCCAGCAGGAGGAGGCAAAGAGCACCACAGCAAAGCTGTTAAGTATCAATTCCCTTCCCACAACCCCCAGTCATTCAACCGAAGGTAAATGGAGAAAAAAGGAGTAACACAAGGTGTAGCGGTGCCTGAAGTTTAGACCAAAATAATGGTCTTGAAATAAAGGGTGGGGCCGTAGACTCGCCATATGTTGAAAGAAAGAAATTTATCAGGTAAGCATAAATTTTGTTTTCTTTCCTAAGATATGGAGAGTCCACGGCTTCATCAATTACTGTTGGGAAGCAAGAGAACACAAATGAATAGGGAGTGACAAGACAGACAGACAGACCTAAACAGAAGGCACCACTGCTTGAAAAACCTTTCCCTCCCCCCCCAAAAAAAAACCCCTCAACCGAAGCAAAATATCAAATTTATAAAATTTGGAAAAAGTATGTAAGAAAGGCCAAGTTGCAGCCTTGCAAATCTGTTTTTCGGGAATTAATAAAATCTTAGACCCTATTCCCCAACAGGAACTGGAACTGTCATTTAACAAGAATTCCCAAACACACTACAAAAATGTCTCACTGTTATCTGGCCTGCAGATAAAATTGAGAAGAGGGACCTGCCTCAGGGAGGGAAAGAATGACTACTATGTAGTAACCCTGAGATACTATGTCCACAGCCTATCTGGGACATCTTGTATCCATGTTTGAAGACAGAGATTTAACCCCCCACTTGGACCAATCTTGGATAGGGGGCAAAACTCCTTTAGGAATATTCATCTTGTAAACTTGGACTCAGAGGAAAAATCCACTGTCCACAACGCCCCACGGGCTAGTACAGCAAAGCCAGATAACTTGGCTCCCGGTTGAAAAACTTGCATGGTAGCATCAGAAATAAAGAACTGGCTAGCTTAAGAGCCTTAATTCTGAACTGGATCTTCTCCAAAGGAGTCTGTACTAAATTGGAATCATACAAGGCATCGCCCCAATAAGATGCCGCACTTGACACAGAGGCAATACAAACTTCCATGTAAGCCACCAGCTCCACAGAGGAATCCTAGTACTTATAAAGTTTATTAGATTCTTTAGGGTTGACAACGACATACGTATCGGAGTCGCTCAAAAATAGCTAAAATCTCCTTTAACCACATGAAGGTGTTTAAGCTTAATCTGAAGGATACTACTTCAGCATCCAATGAAGGAATTATACTGTCCGAATCTGAGATTTCACCCTCAGAGACTACTTGAGGAAGGCAACCAGTGTAGCAGTAAGAAGTACAGAAACCTTACTATCTGAATCTCTAATATTCCTCTTGCAATTTTTCATTAGAATAGGAAAAGCAGACAATGCCGCAGACATCGCAGAAGATACCTGAGCAAAAAAAAAAAAAAAAATTCTGCAAGCAAATAAGCTCCTCCAGGAGACAGAGGAAAATGCAGGGCACTGTATGCGACGCCATAAGGCTTGGGACATTTGAGGAGATAACCGTGGCATTGCCTAAACAGCATCATCCTGAGAGACAAAAAATTTGTACATTTTTGACATAACATGGGAACAGAGCTCTAACTCTGTGAGCAGACTCATAAGCACAAAATATAAAACGTCTTAAAAATTGTGCTGTCACTTTAAATTATCTTAAATTTCCGTGGGATGTACTAGGCAATAATCCACAGGAACAAGATCCAAAATCATGAGATAATTGCTTAAACCTAAACTAAACTATTAAGGTCTGTAAGCAATAAATCAGTGACAAAATGTTCAAATTTATTAAAGATTTTTCGCAATAAAAATGCACTTTTAGCGTTGTTTAGATATAAGCTACTCCTCTGAGTAATTGGAACAACTAGGCTAAATAACTGCCTTGTTTTAATAAAAACTATAGCCCATAAAGTTATATAACATCCGCACTCAAGACAACAGCCCATATCACCGTTCCGTTTGGAGGTGGATAAGGCAGGCAAAATGGCGCCATTCCGTTACTCTTTAGAAGAAGGAGGCGGAGTCACATACCCACTGAGAAGAAGGCATGCAATTCCTCAATAACGGAGCACCTCTTTTCTGAAATAAAAGTAATTCAGTGAAACAGGGAGAAAAATAAATAAATAAAAGGCAGTGCCTAAATCCTCACTCCCAATCATAAATTAAAAAAGTGGCATCAGGGCTAGTGTAGTCCACTCCTAGCTAGTGAGCTGCAGCTGCCCATAACATCGATACCGCTCACGTAACGTTTCTCCTTTCTGCAGTAGCAGAAGAGAAAGGGAGTGCATAAATCTGCTGAAAAGAAAAACTATCCATTTTCTAAGCAAAGTAAAAATGTAAAAACAAAGGGCCCGATCCGATATACAGCATCCCCCGCAGAAGCCGTCGACGCCAAAATTTGCGCGGGTTTGGTATCCTATATACGGCGTAACCTAGAAGTTACGCTCGTATATTTCTGCCTTCAGCCGTAGTTTTTTGGCCCATAGGCAGGTATACCAAACCCGCGCATTATGGTATCCAATATACAGCGTAAGGACTTACGTGGTGGCTAAAATGGAGAAATCTTACTCCATTTTCACCTCGCCACAAGATGCAGCCATAGTAAGCCTTACACTGTGTATCGGAGCCCCATAACTCCCTAAACTACCTGCCAAATAAAACCTAACACCTAACGCATGCGCAATGTAACTACCTGTCAACCGCGATCTGCTAAATAAAACCTAACACCTTACGCATGCGCAATGTCTATCTACCTGTCAACCGGGATCCCCCGCCGCAATCCCTAATAAAGTATTTAACCCCTAAACCGCCGCTCCCGGACCCCGCCGCCACCTACATTAAAAGTATAACCCCCTAATGTGATCCCCCTACCCCGCCGCCAGCTACATTACATACCCCCTAATGTGAGCCCCTTACACCGCCGCCATCTACATTACCTGCGCCCTAATGTGAGCCCATTACACTGCCTCCATCTATATTACCTACCCCCTAATGTGAGCTCCTACCCCGCCGCCAGCTATATTAAAATTATTAACCCCTAATTTAATCCCCCTACACCGCCGCCAGCTATATTAATTACATTAATCCCTAATCTAATCCCCGTACACCGCCGCCAGCTATATTAAATACATTAACCCCTAATCTAATCCCCCTATACCGCCGCCAGCTATATTAAATACATTAACCCCTAATCTAATCCCCCTATACCGCCGCCAGCTATATTAAATACATTAACCCCTAATCTAATCCCCCTACACCGCCGCCAGCTATATTAACCCTAATTATATTAGGGTTAATATAGTTATTATATTAACTATAAATATATATAGTAACTATAAATATATATATATATATATATATATATATATTAATATAATAACGATATTAACTATATTAACTCTAATATAATTAGGGTTAATATAGCTGGTGGCGGTGTAGGGGGATTAGATAAGGGGTTAATGTATTTAATATAGCTGGTGGCGGGATAGGGGGATTAGATTAGGGGTTAATTAATTTAATATAGCTGGCGGCGGGGTAGGGGGATTAAATTAGGGGTTAATAATTTTAATATAGCTGGCGGCGGGGTAGGGGGATTAGATTAGGGGTTAATAATTTTAATATAGCTGGCGGCGGGGTAGGGGGATTAGATTAGGGGTTAATAATTTTAATATAGCTGGCGGCGGGGTAGGGGGATTAGATTAGGGGTTAATAATTTTAATATAGCTGTTGGCGGTGTAAGGGGCTCACATTAGGGGGTAGTTAATGTAGGTGGCGGAGGGGTAGGAGCTCACATTAGGGGGTAGTTAATGTAGGTGGCGGCGGGGTAGGAGCTCACATTAGGGGGTAATATAGATAATGTAGGTGGCGGCGGGCTCCGGGAGCGGCGGTTTAGGGGTTAATACATTTTTTATTGTTAGGATAGTGAGGGGGGATAGCGGATAGAGGGTTAGACGTGTCGGGCTATGTTTGGGAGGCGTGTTAGACAGTATGGGGGATTTAATAACTTAGTCAGGTTTTGTAGGTGCCGGCAGTTTCTAAAGTGCCGTAAATCACTGGCGACTCCAGAAATTTGTACTTACGCAGATTTCTGGACATCGCTGGTTTATCCGACTTACGGCACTTTAGCATCTGACGGCGCTGTATATAGGATAGCTCGAGTTGCGAGCTGAAACTACGGGCAGCGGGGGTTCCCTCGCTTGCGCCGCAAACTACGATCTTTATCGGATTGCGCCCAAAGTGCCTATAATTGCTATGCAATCCAACATAGTATAAGGCAGGTTAACTCCTTCAAATATTCCACATATAAAAATGAGTAAATAAGCAGTCTCTCTCACATACATATAAAGTGCCTGCACCCTGCCGTTAATGATATCCTTACTAAGGATATACTGAGTCCCAATAATACTGCAGATAACTGATAAAGTGCCCAATCTCCACCCTAGAAGACACAAAGGTACTCACCTGTATCTAGCCGTCCGGCAGGAGGTCAGCTTACCCGGCGTGAGAGGATGCCACTCCCCACAAAGGCCTGTAGAAAAAAGAAAGATCAGAATAAACCTACTCTGGCTTTCTGTACTAGGGCAGCAAATTGTTAGGAAAACACAGCAGGGCCCACCTTACAAGTTCATAACTGCTTTAAAGCCACCACTGCCCTACTGAAGAGACTAATGTGTACGGCTAGATCCAATCTTGAGAGGAAAGGTCAGAGTAAACCTACTCTGGCTTTCAAAATAATAAATTCTTAATTGAAGTGAAATAAATCCAATCTTCATCAGACACTAAAACTTCACCTCCTCCTTGAACCAAAGGCAAAGAGAATGACTGGGGGTTGTGGGAAGGGAAGTGATACTTAACAGCTTTGCTGTGGTACTCTTTGCCTCCTCCTGCTGGCCTGGAGTTATATTTCCATCAGTAATTGATGAAACTGTGGACTCACCATATCTTAGGAAAGAAATGGGTTGTGCTTGTAGGTATAATCAGATCTCATTACTTCATCACATTGTGTACATATACATGCTTCTTTATCTTATATCTGTCCAAAAATCAATTGCCAATACTTGGAGAGAACAATGGAAAATTAACATTTTATTACTATCTCTTCTATACCCCACTGGGAGTGTAATTTCTTCTGCTGGCTGTGTTTACACAACTTATCTATAGCTTGGACCTAAGGCCAGAAACTATTAGAAAAGGTGGGGATATCACAGGCGACATCAACTATTTAAAATGCCAATATAAGGGTAAAGGAAATACTTGTAAACAATTTAATACACTCCAGCAGGTAAAGTGGATCATTAGGAACAAATTAAAGGGGATAGCATTTTTGAGTAGACTGTTCCTTTAAGTTTGACACAAATTCTACAAAGGGAGCTATGAAATACTTATGGGACATAGAAGATTGCTTGCTTTAGGGAGCAACACTTCATACTGAGCCCCAGAGGGGTTTCTAGTTATTAAGGGAAAACTATAAATGTGGTTAAGACGCAGAGATAACATCATGTTCCAGGCTTGTAGACCAACTTACTGAAGTGCCAAGACAAGTACACTGTATTCCTAAGCAAGCCTTGAAGGACATGAGGATTGACTGCCAGTTTGGATCATAGCCCAGCAAATAAAAACCATAAGCTTGTTCGTTAACCCGCACTTTGGCTGAAACTCAGACCATGCAGAGAGAAATTATAGGTGTTTTACATACATGCATGAATTTTTTTGGTACCCTTTCCATCACAAAATATTTTGACACATTAGTATTTTCTTTTACTATAAGGAGATATATATATATATATATATATATATATACATACACACACACATACACACACATACATACACACATATATACAGTACATATACACACATACATATACACATACACACCTACATACACACATATACATACGGAATCTGTTGGTTCTCTACAAATAACTGATAATAATAATATACATACGGCTCAAAATTTCCACTAGTCATTGGCAAGTGGTAATTTAATGGTGGCGAGTGAAAGTTTGTTAGTGAATGATGTTAATGTTAAGTCTGAAGTCTGGTGGAATGTGGCAAGTAGAAAAGTTGGCACATTGTATTTGCAGAATGTACATTCCTATTGCAGCACATTTTGGGGTATGTGCTAAATCTATTATCTAAAAGGGATATTATATAGCCATGAAAGTGCAACAGTATTTTATTCTTCGCGGGCTGTAGGGACCCCATTTGTACTTAGACTGTTACTTCTGAGAGGGTAAATGGGGCAGAGAGAGAAAGATTGCAGAGGAAAAGTGAAAGTGGAGAAGAAGAAAAAGTTTAGAGAGAATGGAGAAAAAGGAGGGGAAATAGAGTGTAAAGAGAAGATATGGCCTGAGAGAGAAAGGGAGATTGAAGTGAGGAGGGAGTCGAGAAAGATAGTTAAGAATGAGAAGGGAGAGATAATTAATAAAAAAAAAAAAAAATCTTCATATCTGCTATGACCTTCCATGACTGTCAGCACTCTCTGCTCTCCCTATATTCAACAACTTCCTTTTTCTAACCAGCTGTTGTCTTCTCCAGAACCTCTAATTGATGTTTCTAACTGCTATTAACTTATTTTTGTTAATTTATTAAAATAGATAAAACACAATATTACAAAATGTTTCACAATGGCTAAACAAATGCAAAGAGGGGGTAAAGTAGTGCTGTGGTGTGGGTGGGATTAGAAGTGGCAAGTAACATTTTGTCCTGGCTAGTAGCTTAGGACTTGACATTTTGAGTATATATATATATATATATATATATATATATATATATATATATATATATATATACACACATATATATATATATACATATATATATACATATATATATATATATATATATATATATATATATATATATATATATATATATATACACACACATATAAAACACGGAAGGGAACTGCACTCTCATACCGGACAGGGTACACATCCTATGACCCTGCAACATGCTCAGCCCTGGGTGCCACTGGCACTCACAGGAAGCTGTGCTGTCCCCCAGAGCCACAAGCAGTTAACCCCAGACAGGTCTGGGTGCAAGAACCATAGGGAAAATTATAAAACAAATTAATACAACACACAGAGAAAACCCAGCACTCACAAGCGCTCAGCTAAGATTTAAAAGAAAAAATGGAAAGGTTAGTTACCGCATCTGGCCAAATGGGACAAGCTCAGGTACCACGTCAAGGTCCTTTCAAATACCTGAGACCCTAAAACAGCCACAAAATGCAAGCTTTCAAATCCAAACAAACTGAAAACAAGGGAAGGGTGCACAGGAATATGTAACCACCCTAGACATATACAAAACACGGAAGGGAACAGCACTCTCATATCGGACCGGGTACACATCCAATGACCCTGCAACATGCTCAGCCCTGGGTGCCACTGGCACTCACAGGAAGCTGTGCTGTCCCCAGAGCCACAAGCAGTTAACCCCAGACAGGTGGAAAGGTTAGTCACCGCATCTGGCCAAATGGGACAAGCTCAGGTACCATTTGGCCAGATGCGGTGACTAACCTTTGCGGTGACAAACACACATACGCATATATATATATATATATATATATATACACACACATACAAACTATATATATATATATATATATATATATATATATATATATATATATATATATATATATATATATATATATATATATATATATATATATATATATATATATATATATATATATATATAACAGAATTTATGCTTACCTGATAAATTACTTTCTCCAACGGTGTGTCCGGTCCACGTGATCATCATCACTTGTGGGATATTCTCTTCCCCAACAGGAAATGGCAAAGAGCCCAGCAAAGCTGGTCATATGATCCCTCCTAGGCTCCGCCTACCCCAGTCATTCGACCGACGTACAGGAGGAAATATGCATAGGAGAAACCATATGATACCGTGGTGACTGTAGTTAGAGAAAATAATTCATCAGACCTGATTAAAAAAACCAGGGCGGGCCGTGGACCGGACACACCGTTGGAGAAAGTAATTTATCAGGTAAGCATAAATTCTGTTTTCTCCAACATAGGTGTGTCCGGTCCACGGCGTCATCCTTACTTGTGGGAACCAATACCAAAGCTTTAGGACACGGATGAAGGGAGGGAGCAAATCAGGTCACCTAAATGGAAGGCACCACGGCTTGCAAAACCTTTCTCCCAAAAATAGCCTCTGAAGAAGCAAAAGTATCAAATTTGTAAAATTTGGCAAAAGTGTGCAGTGAAGACCAAGTCGCTGCCTTACATATCTGGTCAACAGAAGCCTCGTTCTTGAAGGCCCATGTGGAAGCCACAGCCCTAGTGGAGTGAGCTGTGATTCTTTCAGGAGGCTGCCGTCCGGCAGTCTCATATGCCAAACGGATAATGCTTTTAAGCCAAAAAGAAAGAGAGGTAGAAGTTGCTTTTTGACCTCTCCTTTTACCAGAATAAACAACAAACAAAGAAGAAGTTTGTCTGAAATCTTTAGTGGCCTCTAAATAGAATTTTAGAGCACGGACTACGTCCAAATTGTGTAACAAACGTTCCTTCTTTGAAACTGGATTCGGGCACAAAGAAGGTACAACTATCTCCTGGTTAATATTCTTGTTGGAAACAACTTTCGGAAGAAAACCAGGCTTAGTACGCAAAACCACCTTATCTGCATGGAACACCAGATAGGGCGGAGAACACTGCAGAGCAGATAACTCAGAAACTCTTCTAGCAGAAGAAATTGCAACCAAAAACAGAACTTTCCAAGATAATAACTTAATATCTACGGAATGTAAGGGTTCAAACGGAACCCCTTGAAGAACTGAAAGAACTAGATTAAGACTCCAGGGAGGAGTCAAAGGTCTGTAAACAGGCTTGATTCTAACCAGAGCCTGAACAAACGCTTGAACGTCTGGCACAGCTGCCAGCCTTTAGTGAAGTAAAACAGATAACGCAGAAATCTGTCCCTTCAGAGAACTTGCAGATAATCCCTTCTCCAAACCCTCTTGTAGAAAGGATAAAATCCTAGGAATTTTAATCTTGTTCCATGGGAATCCTTTAGATTCACACCAATAGATATATTTTTTCCATATCTTATGGTAAATTTTTCTAGTTACAGGCTTTCTAGCCTGAATCAGAGTATTTATTACAGAATCTGAAAACCCACGCTTTGATAAAATCAAGCGTTCAATCTCCAAGCAGTCAGTTGGAGAGAGACCAGATTCGGATGTACGAATGGACCTTGAACAAGAAGGTCCTGTCTCAAAGGTAGCTTCCATGGTGGAGCCGATGACATATTCACCAGGTCTGCATACCAAGTCCTGCGTGGCCACGCAGGAGCTATCAAGATTACCGAAGCCCTCTCCTGGTTGATCCTGGCTACCAGCCTGGGAATGAGAGGAAACGGTGGGAAAACATAAGCTAGGTTGAAGGTCCAAGGTGCTACTAGTGCATCTACTAGAGTCGCCTTGGGATCCCTGGATCTGGACCCGTAACAAGGAACCTTGAAGTTCTGACGAGACGCCATCAGATCCATGTCTGGAATGCCCCATAATTGAGTTATTTGGGCAAAGATTTCCGGGTGGAGTTCCCACTCCCCCGGATGGAATGTCTGACGACTCAGAAAATCCGCTTCCCAATTTTCCACCCCTGGGATGTGGATTGCAGACAAGTGGCAGGAGTGATCCTCCGCCCATTGAATTATCTTGGTCACTTCCTCCATCGCCAGGGAACTTCTTGTTCCCCCCTGATGGTTGATATATGCAACTGTCGTCATGTTGTCTGATTGAAACCTTATGAATTTGGCCTTTGCTAGATGAGGCCAAGCTTTGAGAGCATTGAATATCGCTCTTAGTTCCAGAATGTTTATCGGGAGAAGAGATTCTTCCCGAGACCATAGACCCTGAGCCTTCAGGGGTTCCCAGACCGCGCCCCAGCCCACCAGACTGGCGTCGGTCGTGACAATGACCCACTCTGGTCTGCGGAAGCTCATTCCCTGTGACAGATTGTCCGGGTTCAGCCACCAACGGAGTGAATCTCTGGTCCTTTGATCTACTTGAATCGTCGGAGACAAGTCTGTATAATCCCCATTCCACTGTTTGAGCATGCACAGTTGTAATGGTCTTAGATGAATTCGTGCAAAAGGAACTATGTCCATTGCTGCAACCATCAATCCTATTACTTCCATGCACTGCGCTATGGAAGGACGAAGAACAGAATGAAGAACCTGACAAGAGCTTAGAAGTTTTGAGTCTATTATTGTTCCCAAGAAGGGAACTCTTGTCGACGGGGAAAGAGAGCTCTTTTCTATGTTTACTTTCCATCCGTGAGATCTGAGAAAGGCTAGGACGATGTCCGTATGAGCCTTTGCTTTTGACAGAGACGACGCTTGAATCAGGATGTCGTCCAAGTACGGTACTACTGCAATGCCCCTCGGTCTTAGAACCGCTAGAAGGGACCCTAGTACCTTTGTGAAAATTCTCGGAGCAGTGGCTAATCCGAAAGGAAGTGCCACAAACTGGTAATGCTTTTCCAGAAAAGCGAATCTTAGGAACTGATGATGTTCCTTGTGGATAGGAATATGGAGGTACGCATCCTTTAAATCCACCGTGGTCATAAATTGACCTTCCTGGATGGTAGGAAGGATCGTTCGAATGGTTTCCATTTTGAATGATGGAACCCTGAGAAATTTGTTTAGGATCTTGAGATCTAGAATTGGTCTGAACGTTCCCTAATCTGAAATTTCTCCCTCAGACAAAACCTCCCTCTTGGCCCCTTCAGATTGGTGTGAGGGTATGTCAGAAGCGTTATCATCAGCGTCCTCTTGCTCTTCAGTGTTTAAAACAGAGCAATCGCGCTTTCTTTGATAAGTAGGCATTTTAGATCAAATATTTTTAATAGAATTATCCATAACAGCCGTTAATTGTTGCATAGTAATAAGTATTGGCGCACTAGATGTACTAGGGGCCTCTTGTGTGGGCAAAACTGGTGTAGACACAGAAGGGGGTGATGCAGTACCATGCTTACTCCCCTCATCTGAAGACTCATCTTGGGCACTATTATTATCTGTGGCATCATTGTCCCTACTTTGTTTGGACACCATGTCACAATTATCACATATATTTAAATGGGGAGACACATTGGCATTCATACATATAGAACATCGTTTATCTGATGGTTCAGACATGTTAAACAGGCTTAAACTTGTCAACAAAGCACAAAAAACGTTTTAAAATGAAACCGTTACTGTCACTTTAAATTTTAAACAGAACACACTTTATTACTGAAAATGCGAAAAAGTATGAAGCAATTGTTCAAAATTCACCAAAATTTCACCACAGTGTCTTAAAGCCTTAAAAGTATTGCACAATTTGGAAGCTTTAACCCTTAAAATAACGGAACCGGAGCCATTTTTACATTTAACCTCTATACAGTCCCAGGAATCTGCTTTGCTGAGACCCAACCAAGCCCAGAGGGGAATACGATACCAAATGACGCCTTCTATAAGCTTTTTCAGTGGATCCTAGCTCCTCACACATGCATCTGCATGCCTTGCCTTCCAAAAAACAACTGCGCATTAGTGGCGCGAAAATGAGGCTCTGCCTATGACTAGAGAAGGCCCCCATCTGAAAAAGGTGTCCATACAGTGCCTGCCGTTTTTTAACAACAATCCCCAAGATTATAATAACTATAAAGCGCTATAATCTGTCAAATATGCTTAGCAAGCAATCGTTTTAGCCCAGAAAATCGTCTACCAGTTTATTAAGCCCTTATAAAGCCTTTATTCTTATACTTAATCTAAGAAAATGGCTTACCGGTCCCCATAGGGAAAATGACAGCCTTCCAGCATTAACAAGTCGTGTTAGAAATGTGGCCATCATACCTCAGGCAGAAAAGTCTGCCAACTGCTTCCCCCAACTGAAGTTACTTCATCTCAACAGTCCTGTGTGGAAACAGCAATCGATTTTAGTAACGTCTGCTAAAATCATCTTCCTCTCACAAACAGAAATCTTCTTCTCTTTTCTGTTTCAGAGTAAACAGTACATACCAGCACTATTTTAAAATAACAAACACTTGATTGAAGAATAAAACTACATTTAAACACCAAAAAACTCTTAGCCATCTCCGTGGAGATGTTGCCTGTGCAACGGCAAAGAGAATGACTGGGGTAGGCGGAGCCTAGGAGGGATCATATGACCAGCTTTGCTGGGCTCTTTGCCATTTCCTGTTGGGGAAGAGAATATCCCACAAGTAAGGATGACGCCGTGGACAGGACACACCTATGTTGGAGAAATATATATATATATATAGGAAAAGCAAAGGAGAGTTCAGGACAAAGTTAGTTGTTAGCTGGATTCATTCGTTGGCAAAGTGTAAGAGTGTATGAGGCTGCCTGTGTTACGCTGTAAGAGCTGTTGCGAGGAGTGATCGATTATGGAAGGAGGGGTTGATTCTTACTCTCAACAAGTACCCGCCTGTCGGTACCGCCACCGCTGCACCTCAGGAAGACCGGTCAAGATTCTGCCTCCACACCTTCTACGAACTCCGTTTCTGAGAACCAGGCTCAGACTCCAGTACACCGGCTCTAGCTTCAGACACAAGGCACGCCAAGCACATCCGTGACGTAGATCAATCCATTCCTCCAATCCGGGAGGTGCTCCAGACTTCGGTAAGGGGAAAAAGGCTGAGAAAACCGCCTTACATTCCACTGCTTAGCTTTACTGACAGGCTTACTCATAAAGGGAAAAGTTAATTGTAGAAATGAAGAAGCGAGTAGCCAATGTCTAAAAATACCAATAATAGTCAAAATTAGGACATATTAATGGGTCACTATATGCATCTATGTACCTGTGCGCAGGAGCGTTGTAGTACTCCATTGTTTGAGACCACGCTCTCTTACTACATAGCACACTCTTGTACATACATACATATATATATATATGGCCAATATATATATTTTTCTGAACTATGCGTATATATATTTCATGCATAGTCCCCCTTTTTTCCACTTTTGTTGTTTTGGTAACTGGTTATTATTATTACTACCAATATATATATATATATATATTTTCTTTATGTATATCCTGCTGTTTGCATTCAACTAAATTTGGTTTCTCTTTCATTAATTCATGAAGTTATATATTTCAATTATAACAACAACTGTGTACTAAAAGTATAGAGAATTTTGCAAACTGATTTTCTGATTAATTTAATTCACATTGTTTATATGTTAGAAATTTGCTATATTGTACCTAAGATGAATTTACTAACTTATTTAATTTATCTTTTGTTTCTGTTTGTATCCTCTGCATCAATTTGTGTAATCACAACTGTTACTGATTGATTACCTTTTCTCTAATAACCAATAGGGTTCAAGTACTGCTTTTAAATGTTGGCGGTTTTCCACATAGAATCACTGTCTAAGATTAAGGCCATTGGCCGAAACATGTCAGACCTTTCTATTTGAATCCTGTTATAACTTTTTAGAATTGACCATTAAAAATTGGAACTTTTATTTTTAGACATTGGCTACTCGCTTCTTCATTTCTACAATTAACTTTTCCCTTTATGAGTAAGCCTGTCAGTAAAGCTAAGCAGTGGAATGTAAGGCGGTTTTCTCAGCCTTTTTCCCCTTACCGAAGTCTGGAGCACCTCCCGGATTGGAGGAATGGATTGATCTACGTCACGGACGTGCTTGGCGTGCCTTGTGTCTGAAGCTAGAGCCGGTGTACTGGAGTCTGAGCCTGGTTCTCAGAAACGGAGTTCGTAGAAGGTGTGGAGGCAGAATCTTGACAGGTCTTCCTGAGGTGCAGTGGTGGCGGTACCGACAGGCGGGTACTTGGTGAGAGTAAGAATCAACCCCTCCTTCCATAATCGATCACTCCTCACAACAGCTCTTACAGCGTAACACAGGCAGCCTCATACACTCTTACACTTTGCCAACGAATGAATCCAGCTAACAACTAACTTTGTCCTGAACTCTCCTTTGCTTTTCCTAACCATTACAAGCATATGGGAAGCTTGTTTTATCAGGACAACCTTTTATGTTTAGCATATGCTCTTGTTCTTCTTTGGGAACTTTTTCTTCGTATACCTGCTTTTGCTTAAAAAAGGGTCCTTGGTCTAATCAGAGGGATTACAAACGGAACTTTAAAATTTATATTATTGGTTACATTACTTTCCAAATATCTTGACCGTATCTAACATATTGTTGTCTCTTGCTTTTGCTTTTGAATGCATTTAGTATAGTGACCTTCTATTGTGACCATATATTGCAATAGTATTTTTCTATGACTGAGATATCTATCTATATTCATATATACGTTTAATATGCTACACTTATGAAGGATTTATTTATTTATTAATTTACTTCTTGCATATCTAGGCACTGTTGAACCTTATACATCATATATATTTTTCACTTAACAGTACATTTACCTAGTTATTTCTAATTAAGGTACATTGTTCATTTTATGTTATTTTCAGTTTAACCTCCTTACCATTCATGCGCAGGTTTAATATTTAATATATAATGCTGTGTCTCATTTTTACATAGTACCAAGACCACTCCTTTATCAAATAATGGTCTAGTTTGCCTATGCTCTTTTTGTTGATTGTAGACGATTTACCTAGATTAATCTCTTATAAAGGATAAAGGTATTGGTTTTGTTTAGTTCCATTTATACTTGCATACTTGAGTATGCAAGTATAAACACATTCCTGTATAGATTGTTATAAGTGTTGCTAAATCTGGTTTAGGAATTCTTTGTACATTTTGTATATCTATACTCTATTTTTTAAGGTCATTTGGTTTATGTCTATCTACATAGATTGTTTATAACCTTAGTATTGATATTAATTTCACTACTCTTTGAATAGAGTTTCCATTCTGTCCTTTTTTAGGGTATAATTATTGCTTACTTATAATGGATGCTGATAATATGCAACAGGCGGGACAGCAATTTTATTCAATGACAACCATAGCAGATTTAGATCAGCTAGAACAAGATTTTGAAAACATCTTTAATGAAACTTTTAGCACTAATACACTCAGTGATAATTTTCAAACAATGGAGAATCTGATGAAAAAGGAATTGAGACTTAAATGGGACAAATGGACCCTAGACAGATATATAAGATTACAGATGGTACCTAGAGGCCTACGCATAAAAAAGTTCCCAACTTTTTCATCAGATGACCCTGAGTTTATTAAAAGATGGAATGACTCTTTGTCTGACTGCTCTTTTAAACTAATGACTCTGATTATAGAGTACAAAGATACACAACTAAGAGCAGTGAGGGAACAAATTATAATCTTACAAAGTGAGCTAGACCTCAACACACTTGAGAAAAACTATAAGGAATTAGATAACATTCTTACTAACAGCATAGCACAACTTAAAAAAGACTTAATCGAATCGAAGCATGAAAAATTCTTGCGAGATCAGTCTGACTACAGCCAAAATAGAGTATATATCTGGCAAAGACAACATAGAAATAGATCTAGGGATCGCAGACGAAGATGGAAAAAGAATAAAACTACAACAAACACAGATACTTGGAGTGAAACAGGTACTGATACAGATGAGGCAAACAACTCTGATCAATGCACTCAAGAAAATGAAACATCCACAATACAGGGAATACCCCCTAAATCAATTTTGAAAAATTCTAAAGATAATACCATTAAATCAGTATCTTTCAATGCGAAAAGTAATGAACAAATTACACCATCAGCGAATAAATATCGAGTTGCCCTAGAAAATAGTAATACACAAGTGGAACAGAGTGAAACCATTTTGCTAGACCAGGTTTTTCAGGTACCCCCAATGAACCCCAAAAATCGAGGGAGAGGGGCTCATCAAAGAGGGAGTCAAAATGTGAGACAACAAGACCGTTACCCCTTAAGGAGAGGGAGAGGTCAAAACAAATACCATCTACAATAGATGGATTGTTAGCCCTCCCAGATACACAATACAGTGACAGTACTATTGATACTATTGATGCCAACTATGATCACAACGTGATCAATCTTACTGATTATCAGTTAAGTAGCATTCAGCTCAAAGTCCTAAGTTATGGACTGGGGTTTGTACCTTCTAAGAGATTTAATCTTTTTCAGACCCTTGTTGACATCAATAGGTTTATAAGGTCACTAACTTTGAAAAAACATTATCGATTGACAAATGAACAAACCAATGATAATGAAAATGTAAGTGAAGTTTCTACAAGTATTTCTCAATTTTACAAGGACCATATTGTGTCTAATTCAATGCATTTAGATTTCTCTGAAATTAGAGACATTGAAACTTTAGTTTCGCTTAATGAATAGAGTCTTTCTCCAGAGACCAAGATACAGAAGACACAAAATGCACATATTGGCTTCAAGCCAAAATCGACATTTTACCCCTTACAATCGAGGGGTGATATCTTGGTTTCTTTTCAAAAGAGAGTCGAAAATGACCTTATTGAATTATCTAAAAAACCCTATACAGGGAAAAACAATTTGACAAAATCTGAGAAATTAGCATTGTCCTCACTAAAATCTAACCCTGACCTTGAAATAAAAAATGCTGACAAGGGTGGAAGTGTGGTGGTCTGGGACGTTAAGTCCTACAAGGGTGAGATTATGAGACAAATCAGTAATCCAAATGACTATCGTGTTTTACCATGTAATCCGGTGCAGAGTTTCAAGAAAGAATTAATATCTCTTCTTGATGATGGCCTAGAGAATGGCCATATTGATGTAAAAACTTTTGAGTTTCTTGTAGTGGATAACCCAGTTACCCCTATCATCCATGTGCTGCCCAAAGTCCATAAAAGTATCATCAACGTTAAAGGTAGACCCATAGTGTCAGGCATAGGCTCACTTTGTGAGCCTCTGTCTGAATGGCTAGACAGCATTTTACAGCCCATAGTCTATTCTTTACCCAGTTTTCTTAAAGACACTAAGCATGTGCTTCAGATTTTTGATGATTTCATATGGGAAGACAACTACACCTGGCTTACCATTGACGTTGTAGCACTCTACTCGTCCATCCCACACACCATGGGTAAGTTAGCTATAAAATTCTTCCTTGAACGAAGGTCTAACTACACTGAGGAATTTATAGCATTTATTTTAGAAATCCTGCAATATCTTTTGACTCACAATTATTTCAAATTTGAAGATTTGTTTTATTTACAGTTAAAAGGTACTGCGATGGGGGTGAAATTTGCGCCCTCATATGCCAACCTGGTGATGGGATGGTTTGAGCTCCACATGATTTATGGAGATGCTAATCCATACACTCATTGCATAAAGAGTTATCATCGCTATATTGATGATCTACTTCTGGTTTGGAAGGGCAGCACTGACACTGTTAAGAATTTTGTTGAATTCTTAAATGGTAATGATTGGGATCTACAACTCACCTTTGAAACTAATCAAATGAAAATTAATTTTCTAGATGTTGAACTCAGTATCGCTCCTGACACGAATAAAGTCAAATCACAGATATATAGAAAACCAATATCTGGAAACACACTCTTGCATGGTAAGAGCAACCACCCAAAGTTCCTTATGCAATTGCCAAAGGACAATTTATCAGAGTCAAACGAAACTGTTCAGAGAAATCTGATTATGCCACTCAGAGCAAAGATCTTACTAAAAGACTCTCGCAAAGAGGCTATAGTAAGACAACTGTTAATAAGGCAAAATTAGAGGTTGACTCTATAGACAGAAGCATTTTGCTTAAAGATACATCAAAAACAAAAAAGGAGTCGGTTGATCAAGTGACGTTTGTCACACAGTATTCCTCGGACTACAAAGAGATCTGCAAAATTATACGTAGACACATGCCTATGCTTCAAGCAGACGAAGGCTTAACAACAACTTTAGAAAAAGGATGTAAATTTTCCTATAGGAGAGGTGTGACTATAGGTAATCAGATCGCGCCCAGTGTATTGCCCACAAATCCATCCAGTTCCAACTCCTGGTTGAATTCCAAGGGGATGTATAAATGTGGGTATAGTGCTTGCATTCCATGCAGCTTTATACACAAGGGAAATGATTTTTCATCTGCTGTCACCAATAAAACATATAAAGTTAATGGATGTGTAAATTGCAGATCCAAAAATGTAGTATATCTGATTTGGTGCACATGCACAAATAAGCAATATGTGGGTTGTACCACAAGAGAGGTCAGAGAACGCATTAGGCAACATTTGTCAGATATAAAACGGTCAGATCCATGCTCAGACATGGCTAAACACGTTATTCAAAGGCACAACAGTAGTAACACTACTTTCAAATGGAAAGTCATTGAGCAAGTCAAAGTAGCCCCCAGAGGTGGTGATATTAATAAAGCTCTGTTGAAACAAGAGGCTTTTTGGATCTTTACACTGGAAACACGTATTCCAATGGGTTATAACTCTGTTCATGATGTTATAAACTTTTGGGAATAATCTTTATGTATTCCCCTTTTTCCAACACCTTCGCCATCTTAAAAAATCAATAAATTAATAAATTATAAATTAGTATTCATTTACATATATATTATTTACTTACCAATAATAGTCAAAATTAGGACATATTAATGGGTCACTATATGTATCTATGTACCTGTGCGCAGGAGCGTTGTAGTACTCCATTGTTTGAGACCACGCTCTCTTACTACATAGCACACTCTTGTACATACATACATATATATATATATATATATATATGGCCAATATATATATTTTTCTGAACTATGCGTATATATATTTCATGCATAGTCCCCCTTTTTTCCACTTTTGTTGTTTTGGTAACTGGTTATTATTATTACTACCAATATATATATATATATATATATATATATATATATATATATATATATATATATATTTTTTTTTTTTTCTTTATGTATATCCTGCTGTTTGCATTCAACTAAATTTGGTTTCTCTTTCCTTAATTCATGAAGTTATATATTTCAATTATAACAACAACTGTGTACTAAAAGTATAGAGAATTTTGCAAACTGATTTTCTGATTAATTTAATTCACATTGTTTATATGTTAGAAATTTGCTATATTGTACCTAAGATGAATTTACTAACTTATTTAATTTATCTTTTGTTTCTGTTTGTATCCTCTGCATCAATTTGTGTAATCACAACTGTTACTGATTGATTACCTTTTCTCTAATAACCAATAGGGTTCAAGTACTGCTTTTAAATGTTGGCGCTTTTCCACATAGAATCACTGACTAAGATTAAGGCCATTGGCCGAAACATGTCAGACCTTTCTATTTGAATCCTGTTATAACTTTTTAGAATTGACCATTAAAAATTGGAACTTTTATTTTTAGACATTGGCTACTCGCTTCTTCATTTCTATATATATATATATATACACCCCCACACATATACATATATATATATATATATATATATATATATATATATATATATATATATATATATATATATATATATATACACACACACACATATATACACACATATATAGCATGTAAACATGAAGCACTCCAAAGGTCTTGTAGTATGGTCACCTTTATTGTGAACGTTTTCGGGCATAAATTAGCCCGTCCTCAGACTTACAAAGTTTGCTTCATGTTTACATGCTATTGTTTTTTTGATATAGCACCCAAGGCGGATATGGACTGAATCTGGAGTGCACTTTGCCCTATATTAATACACACACACATACATTATATATATATATATATATATATATATATATATATATATATATATATATATATATATATATATATATATATATATATATATATATATATATATATATATATATATATATATATATATTTCTTTCATGTAATTAGCAAGAGTCCATGAGCTAGTGACATATGGGATATACATTCCTACCAGGAGGGGCAAAGTCTCCCAAACCTCAAAATGCCTATAAATACACCCCTCACCACACCCACAATTCAGTTTTACAAACTTTGCCTCCCGTGGAGGTGGTGAAGTAAGTTTGTGCTAGATTCTACGTTGATATGCGCTTCGCAGCAGGCTGGAGCCCGGTTTTCCTCTCAGAGTGCAGTGAAA
>NC_069503.1:303431236-303441236 GCF_027579735.1 Bombina bombina
AAAAATGAGACTTAAATAATGTGGAGACAAAAGCGACGCCCATATTTTTTTAGCGCCAAATAAGACGCCCACATTATTTGGCGCCAAAAATGACGCCACGTCCGGAACGGCGACATTTTT
The DNA here is from genome assembly GCF_027579735.1 of Bombina bombina. NCBI lineage: Eukaryota > Metazoa > Chordata > Amphibia > Anura > Bombinatoridae > Bombina > Bombina bombina. The sequence goes on from NC_069503.1 coordinate 303,431,357, forward strand.
GGCGCAAAAGAACGTCAAAAATGACGCAACTTCCGGCGACACGTATGACGCCGGAAACAGAAAAGATTTTTTGCGCCAAAAAAGTCTGCGCCCAGAATGACGCAATAAAATGAAGCATTTTCAGCCCCCGCGAGCCTAACAGCCCACAGGGAAAAAAGTCAAATTTTTAAGGTAAGAAAAATAATTGATTCAAGTGCATTATCCCAAATATGAAACTGACTGTCTGAAAATAAGGAATGTTGAACATCCTGAGTCAAGGCAAATATATGTTTGAATACATATATTTAGAACTTTATTAAAAAAGTGCCCAACCATAGCTTAGAGTGTCACAGAAAATAAGATTTACTTACCCCAGGACACTCATCTACATGTTTGTAGAAAGCCAAACCAGTACTGAAACGAAAATCAGCAGAGGTAATGGTATATATATATATATATATATATATATATATATATATATATATATATATATATATATATATATAAAAGAGTATATCGTCGATCTGAAAAGGGAGGTAAGAGATGAATCTCTACGACCGATAACAGAGAACCTATGAAATAGACCCCGTAGAAGGAGATCACTGCATTCAAAATAGGCAATACTCTCCTCACATCCCTCTGACATTCACTGCACGCTGAGAGGAAAACCGGGCTCCAACCTGCTGCGGAGCGCATATCATAGCACAAACTTACTTCACCACCCCCATAGGAGGCAAAGTTTGTAAAACTGAATTGTGGGTGTGGTGAGGGGTGTATTTATAGGCATTTTAAGGTTTGGGAAACTTTGCCCCTCCTGGTAGGAATGTATATCCCATACGTCACTAGCTCATGGACTCTTGCTAATTACATGAAAGAAAGTACTTCAGGCAGCTGTTTCAGTTTGATTCTTCTGCTTATAATTTCAGTTTTTTTCATTATTAAGATTAAAACTTTTGTTTTGGGTTGTGGATTATTTTTCAGCGGAATTGGCTGTCTTTATTTTATCCCTCCCTCTCTAGTGACTCTTGCGTGGAAGTTCCACATCTTGGGTATTTATTATCCCATACGTCACTAGCTCATGGACTCTTGCTAATTACATGAAAGAAAACATAATTTATGTAAGAACTTACCTGATAAATTCATTTCTTTCATATTAGCAAGAGTCCATGAGGCCCACCCTTTTTTTGTGGTGGTTATGATTTTTTGTATAAAGCACAATTATTCCAATTCCTTATTTGATGCTTTCGCTCCTTTCTTATCACCCCACTTCATGGCTATTCGTTAAACTGAATTGTGGGTGTGGTGAGGGGTGTATTTATAGGCATTTTGAGGTTTGGGAAACTTTGCCCCTCCTGGTAGGAATGTATATCCCATACGTCACTAGCTCATGGACTCTTGCTAATATGAAAGAAATGAATTTATCAGGTAAGTTCTTACATAAATTATGTTTATATATATATATATATATATATATACACACACACACAAATACATACATATACACATACATATACACATACACATATATATATATATACACATATATATATATATATATATATATCATATACACACACACACACATAAAAAAATGAGTGGTGTTGGCCTCACGTATAATGAAGTATTTAACAGGCATGTTTTACTTACTTGATCAATAAAACAACTGCATAAAGACTCTAGCTTAGATCAGAAACGGACTTTCAGTTTTTGATGTTATCAACATGATATAAAAGGGACATGAAACCCAAAGGGTTTCTTTTGTGACTTAGGAGCATACAATTAAAAAAAAAAGAAAACGTCTACAATCTGGTTTTATTATCACATTTGCTTTGTTTTCGTGGTATCCTTTGTTAATAGGCAACTAAATAGGTAGCATGCACATGTCTTGAGCACTACATTGCAGGAAAAAGTGCTGCCATCTAGTGTTGTAGCAAATGTTACTTCTTGCTAAAATGCTGCCATATAGTGCTGCAGACACGTGCACGCAGCTGTGTTTATCTCCTTACTTTTCAACAAATGATACCAAAGAAAGAACATTTGATAGTCGCAGTAAATTGGAAAGATATTTATAAAACTCATGCTCATGTGAATCTTGTACATTTAAGAATAAAATCAGCTATTTCATCTCAAATATTAATCCTACACTATTCAAAGGAAGCTTCTTACGCTTTGTTATAATACAGATTGGACTTATACAAAGGACAATGTTGGAAGAGGAGATGTTGGCATCTTACTCACTTGTCCGATAATGTACAGGGTTTTACAAATAAAACAGCAGCCTGATGGAATGCATGTTCCTGGTCTATTTGATGAGGCCAGTTACTGACAGATAAGTTTGTTCTTTGAACAAACCAATCAATCACTGTACAGAACACTGAAAGCTCAGTTAAAATTACACAATACTTTAAAAGGGACAGTCTAATCAAAATTAAACTTTCATGATTCAGATAGGGCATGCAATTTTAAACAACTTTTCAATTTACTTTTATCATCAAATTTGCTTTGCTCTCTTGGTATTCTTTGTTGAAAGCTAAACCTAGGTAAGGTCATGTGCCAATTTCTAAGCCCTTGAAGGCCGCCTCTTATTTCAGTTCATTTTTTACATTTTTACAGCTAGAGGGTGTTTGTTCATGTGTGCCATATTGATAACATTGTGCTCACTCTTATGGAGTTACTCAAGAGTGTGTGTCTTTAGTAGCGCATAAGAGCATAAGAATGATTACGAAATAGTTTCTCTAATCTAAACCTAATTCTGTAAAACATTTTCGCACTACAGATTTCTTTTTTCTCGCAAACTAAAAACAAACTTTATGCTTACCTGATAAATTTATTTATTTCCGGGCATGGAGAGTCCACAAAACTTTCTAATTACTAGTGGGATTTTCACTCCTGGCCAGGAGGAGGCAAAGAGCACCCCAGCAGAACTGTTAAGTATCATTTTCTTACCTATAACCCCCAGTCATTCAGCCGAAGGGAAACGGAAAAAGAAGATAACACAAGGGTATAGAGGTGCCTGAGGACTATACAAAAAAAACTGCCGTCTTAAATAGAATAAGAGCGGGTCCTGGACTCTACATGCCTGGAAAGAACAAAATTTATCAGGTAAGAATACATTTTGTTTTCTTTCCTATGGCATGGAGAGTCCATGAAACATTCTAATTACTAGTGGGGACCAATACCCAAGCTAGAGGACACAGAATGAATAGGGAGGGAGAACAAGAAAGCAGAACTAAACTGAAGGCACCACCACTTGAAGAACTTTTCTCCCAAAAGTAGCCTCAGCTGAGGCAAAAGTATCAAACATGTAGAATTTGGAAAAAGTATGTATGGAGGACCATGTGGCCGCCTTACAGATTTGCTCCACAGAAGTTTCATTTTTGAAAGCCCATGAAGATGAAACAGCTCTAGTGGAATGAGCCATAATTCTCTCAGGGGGCTGCTGTCCAGCTGTCTCATAAGCTAAACGAATAACACTTCTCAACCACAGAAAACAAGTGGTAAAAGTGGCCTTCTGAAAACAACAAACAGGGCAGAAGTCTGATGAAAATCTTTAGTTGCTTGAAGATAAAATTTAAGAGCACACACAACATCCAAGTTATGCAAAAACACCATACCTTATGGAAAATTCTGCGAGTAACCGGTTTCCGAGCCTGTAACATAGTATTTATGACTTTCTCAGAGAAGCCACATCTAGCCAATCTTAGACGTTCAATCTCCAAGCAGTCAGCTTCAGAGAAACCAGATTTGGATGAAGAAAGGGACCCTGAAGTATAAGGTCCTTCCTGAAAGGTAACCTCCACGGTGGAAGAGATGAAATCATCACCAGATCTGCGAAGCAAATCCTGCAAGGCCATGCAGGAGCTATTAGAATCACAGAAGCTCTCTCCTGTTTGATGTGAGCAATTACTTGTGGAAGCAACGCAAACGGAGGAAACCGGTATGCTAGATTGAAGCTCCAAGGAACCCCTAGAGCACCTAAAAGAATGGCTTGAGAATCTCTTGACCTTGAACCGTACTTTGGAAGCTTGGCGTTTTGACGAGACGCCATCAGATCCAACTCCGGAACCCCCCACCTCAGTGTTATCACAGTGAAAACCTCTGGGTGGAGAGCCCACTCTCCGGGATGAGAAGTCTGCCTTAGATAAGTCATTTCACCAATAAGATGCTGCCCTCGCAACTGTAGTAATACTAGCCACAGGTTGCCACTGTAATCCCTGATGAATGTACATCTTCTTGAAAAAAGCTTCAAGTTTCTTATCCGTGAGATCCTTGAAAGAACACTTATCTTAAATAGGAATAGAAGTTCTCTTAGCCAGAGTAGAGATAGCTCCCTCTACCTTGGGCACTGTGCGCCACAAAACACAAATAGCATTAGCAACAGGAAACATCTTTTTAAAAACAGGGGACAGGGAAAAAAGGAATCCCTGGTTTATCCCATTCCTGAGTTATAATATCTGCCATACGGTTTGGAACTGAAATACTTCCACAGATGAGGGTACATCATATACCCTATTAAGCTTACTAGACCTCTTTGGATTCTCCGCAACAGATGTGTCGAATCTTCCAAAGTAGCAAGAACCTCCTTTAAAAGAACTCGTTTTTTTTAACTTCAATCTGAAGTTAATCTCCTCTGAATCTGCAAAATTGGTCACTACAGTATCAATCTGACAATTCCTCTTCAGAAGCCACTGAAGAATCATCCTCATCAGATAACAGACAAACTGACTAACGCAGCCTTAGCGGAGTCAGCCTTACTAACATCAATATGTTTAGATTTCCTTTTACGCTTACCAGAAACCTTTGGAAAAGCAGATAAAGCTGTAGAAACAGCAGAAGTAATTTGCGCAGCAAAATCCCTAGGTAAAAAAAAAAAAACACCCCCAGGAGGCCGAGAGGAACCGCAGGGCACTGCATGTGAAGCTTGAGTGGAAAGCTGAGGCGTAGCTAGGATAACACTATCCTAAGAGACAGGAGACCCCGGGAGAGACATCTTATCTTTAAACATTAAAGTTTTATTTAGAAATGAAGAGCAAAACTGTACAGGCGGAATTATCTTAGCCTCCAAACACAATAAGCATTTTTCAAAAGAATCAACTTCAGCATTAGTGTCCATAATTGGGTATCAGTTCCTAGCAATTAACAAAAAAAATGAAATGCCAAAAAAACAAATAAATTAGGTTTATTTATATGAAACAATAAAACATTAATAAGCACCTAAAATAGCTGAGGTCTTACCCCTCCAGAAGTTGCTATCCCACTAGCACAGAAAACCGGACACACCCGGTAGCTAAACACCTCCTTGTTACCGGAGCAGCCCAAATCCAATAGCAACTGTAGACAGAGGAAACTGCAACCTCCACACTCGCTGTGACAAACTCCTCCTATCTGAACAGAGAAGCCAAAAACCGGAATTAAAAATTATTTTAACCCCTTAACGACTGAGGACGTGCAGGGTACGTCCTCAGAAAAAAGGCAGTTAACGCCTGAGAACGTACCCTGCACGTCCTCAGTGTGGAAAGCAGCTGGAAGCGATCCTGCTCGCTTCCAGCTGCTTTCCGGTTATTGCAGTGATGCCTCGATATGGAGGCATCCTGCAATAACCTTTGTAAGCCATCCGGTGCAGAGAGAGCCACTCTGTGGCCCTCTCTGCACCGGAGATCGGTGGCTTACTGCGTTGGTGGGTGGGAGCCGGACCGGGAGGCGGCCATCGATGGCCCTGGTTATGTGAAGGGGGCGGGATCGTGGGCGGGGGTGGCTGGGGGCGCGCACGGGCGCGTGCACGGGAGGGTGGGGGCGGGCGCGTGCACGGGGAGGGAGCGGGTGGGAACCGCTACACTACAGAAAATGTTGAAAATTACAAATGTTGAAAGTCCAAAATTAAAAAAAAAAAAAAACGATCAGCAAGGTGGTGGGGGTTTGTCTGTGTGGGGGTGGGGGAAGCTACACTACAGAAAAGAAAAACAAAACAAAAAAGCACTTTTTATTGCAAACTGGGTACTGGCAGACAGCTGCCAGTACCCAAGATGGCCCCCAATAAGGCAGAGGGGAGGGTTAGAGAGAGGTTTTGGGGGGGATCAGGGAGGTTGGGGGCTAAGGGGGGGATCCTACACAGTAGCATATGTACATATGCTAAAAATTTTTTTTTTTTTTTTTTTAAAAAAAACCCTTTTATTTTAGTACTGGCAGACTTTCTGCCAGTACTTAAGATGGCGGGGACAATTGTGGGGGAGGGAAGGGAAGGGAGCTGTTTGGGAGGGATCAGGGGGTGGGATGTGTCAGGTGGGAGGCTGATCTCTACACTAAAGCTAAAATTAACCCTGCAAGCTCCCTACAAACTCCCTAATTAACCCCTTCACTGCTAGCCATAATACACGTGTGAGGCGCAGCAGGATTTAGCGGCCTTCTAATTACCAGAAAGCAACGCCAAAGTCATATATGTCTGCTATTTCTGAACAAAGGGGATCCCAGACAAGCATTTACAACCATTTGTGCCATAATTGCACAAGCTGTTTGTAAATGATTTCAGTGAGAAACCTAAAATTGTGAAAAAAGTTTTTTTTAATTTGATCGCATTTGGCGGTGAAATGGTGGCATGAAATATACAAAAAATGTGCCTAGATCAATACTTGGGGTTGTCTACTACACTACACTAAAGCTAAAATTAACCCTACAAGCTCCCTAAAAGCTCCCTAATTAACCCCTTAACTGCTGGGCATAATACACTTGTGGTGCGCAGTGGCATTTAGCGGCCTTCTAATTACCAAAAAGCAACGCCAAAGCCATATATGTCTGCTATTTCTGAACAAAGGGGATCCCAGAGAAGAATTTACAACCATTTATGCCATAATTGCACAAGTTGTTTGTAAATAATTTCAGTGAGAAACCGAAAGTTTGTGAAAAAATTTGTGAAAAAGTGAACGATTTTTTGGATTTGATCGCATTTGGCGGTGAAATGGTGGTATGAAATATACCAAAATTGGCCTAGATCAATACTTTGGGATGTCTACTAAAAAAAAATATATACATGTCAAGGGATATTCAGGGATTCCTGAAAGATATTAGTGTTCTAATGTAACTAGCGCTAATTTTGGAAAAAAATGGTTTGGAAATAGCAAAGTGCTACTTGTATTTATGGCCCTATAACTTGCAAAAAAAGCAAAGAACATGTAAACATTGGGTATTTCTAAACTCAGGACAAAATTTAGAAACTATTTAGCATGGGTGTTTTTTGGTGGTTTTAGATATGTAACAGATTTTGGGGGTCAAAGTTAGAAAAAGTGTGTTTTTTTCAATTTTTCCTCATATTTTATCATTTTTTTATAGTAAATTATAAGATATGATGAAAATAATGGTATCTTTAGAAAGTCCATTTAATGGCGAGAAAAACGGTATATAATATGTGTGGCTACAGTAATTGAGTAAGAAGAAAATTACAGCTAAACACAAACACTGCAAAAATGTAAAAATAGCCTTGGTCCCAAACGGACAGAAAATGGAAAAGTGCTGTGGTCATTAAGGGGTTAAAAAAAATTGCAGCAAACAAAAACTGCCTGAAAACCGACAGCAGCACAGCAAAAGTGATTAGGCCAAATAAGTAGATTGCAACAAGTTAAAAGTAGAACAAAAAACTGGCAAACACTTCATACACTCTCCATCTCTAAACCCCAATAAAATATGATGCCACTGTTCACATATAAGCAGTGCCCCAAAAACAGATTCAAATGCTTTCCACAAGGATTTAACCCTATAGTGCCTGTACCTTCAAACCTAGAAGGGAAATAACTTACCTCTGGATCCTGCTCTGTCAGGCAGGAACTGTTTTCTGAGGTGTGGCAGCTTCTCCATTTCTACCAGGAACCTATAGAAAAGAAAGAACAGAGTAACCAAACCTGGCTTTCTATAATAGGGGTAGCAATAATGTTAGAAGTTTAAGCAAAGACCACCTCGCCATCTTCTAACTGCTAATAGCCACCATTACTCTTACTAAAGAGATTGACATGGACAAAGCTAGACCCCAATCCTTGCTTGCAGGGAAAAGTACCCATAAAAGGATTTAAAAAAAAATCTTCAAACACCATCTTCGCCATCCTCCCGTGATCAAGGCAAAGAGAATGACTGGGGGTTATGGGTAAGGGAAGTGATACTTAACAGCTCTGGTGGGGTGATCTTTGCCTCCTCCTGCTGGCCAGGAGTGAATATCCCACTAGTAATAAGAATGTTTACTCTTCATGCCATATGAAAGAAATACTGTTAACTCCAAAAGAAAAACGCATGCATATGAAAATAGAAGTGATTGTAAGATGCTATACTCAGAAAGTGGCATAATGTGATTTAAATTGGCTGCAAGATTTAATTGCTCACTGCTAACTTCACTCTATGGAACAAGCTTTATAATTATATATATATCTCATAAAAAAAACGGATAAAGCCAGTTAAAAGTGAATATATATACACATACATACATACATACACACAAACATATACATACATAATATATATATATATATATATATATATATATATATATATATATATATATATATATACACACACAAACATATACATACATTATATATATATATATATATATATATATACACACACATACACACACACACACACATATACATAAATATACACACACATACACACAAGCCATCTTGCCACTTGCAGAGAGAGACTGCCCCTATTTACAATAATTCTACCAGGGCAGCCCCTGCTAGGGTTGGCGAGAAATACTACATTTAATCTGGTGAAGTTTAGATCATCGGGCCCTTACTGTTTAATAAAAGATACTAAGAGAATGAAGCAGAGGCGTAACTAGAAACCACAGGGCCCAGGTGCAAGAATCTAAGAAGGGACCCCCCACCCCACCCCCACCAAAAAAAAGTGAATTTGATACATATCCTTTTTTCTTTTTTAACATTTAACACAGAAAAAAATTTTGAATCAGATTACATGTCTGCTAAAGGAGGTACCCTGTGCCCACAGTCTGTGAGATGGTCCGACATCCTATTACTGTATATAGTGACACCATTTAACCCACCAGTACTGTATATAGTGAGTCAGTGACACAGTCTGTAAACTGTCGGTGAGATGGCTGGCCTGACCCTACCCGCCCCAGTACTTTATAAAGTGACCACAGAAGTCTGTGACATAGTCCAGCCCCCCCCCCCCGTACTGTATATAGTGGTGCTGTATAGTGACACCATTTACCCCCTCCCCCCCATGCTGTAGTAACAAGGTCTGTAATTTGAAGGTTCCACAAACATACACACACACATGCATGCATAAATACACACACAGTCACATACATACATACATACACATGCATAAATACACACACAGTCACCTACACACATACATACATACACATGCATAAATACACACACAGTCACATACATACACAAATACACATACATGCATAAATACACACACAGTCACATACATACATACATACATACACAAATATACATACATGCATAAATACACACAGTCACATACATACATACACACCTACACACATAAACACCAATGGGTAAAACATGAATATAAACCCCTGTAGTTAGAGACACTAGTGAAGCATCATGTCACACTCACATGATATCAGTGCAGGCAGTGGCAGGTCAACTTTTTTTTTTAAGCTGGGCCCCCACCCTTGGGGGCCCAGTCACAATTGCGGCCTCTGCACCCCCTGTAGTTTCGTCACTGGAATATTGATAATAGAAGTAAATTGGCAAGTTGTTTAATATTGCATGCTCTATATGAATCATGAAAGTTTAATTTGACTTTACTCTCCTCTTTGAAGGCAGTGTACTGTAATGTTTTTTTAAGGTCTTCTCAAAGATCCATTCCACCTGCAGGAGTGGGTCAAGTTGTCATTTGATGCATGTTGTATCCC
>NC_069503.1:303446236-303478736 GCF_027579735.1 Bombina bombina
TTGTAGCATCTAAATAGAATTTTAGAGCGCGAACAACATCCAAATTGTGCAACAAACGTTCCTTCTTTGAAACTGGTTTCGGACACAGAGAAGGTACGATAATCTCCTGGTTAATGTTTTTGTTAGAAACAACTTTTGGAAGAAAACCAGGTTTAGTACGTAAAAACCACCTTATCTGCATGGAACACCAGATAAGGAGGAGAACACTGCAGAGCAGATAATTCTGAAACTCTTCTAGCAGAAGAAATTGCAACTAAAAACAAAACTTTCCAAGATAATAACTTAATATCAACGGAATGTAAGGGTTCAAACGGAACCCCCTGAAGAACTGAAAGAACTAAGTTGAGACTCCAAGGAGGAGTCAAAGGTTTGTAAACAGGCTTAATTCTAACCAGAGCCTGAACAAAGGCTTGAACATCTGGCACAGCTGCCAGCTTTTTGTGAAGTAACACAGACAAGGCAGAAATCTGTCCCTTCAGGGAACTAACAGATAATCCTTTTTCCAATCCTTCTTGAAGGAAGGATAGAATCTTAGGAATCTTAACCTTGTCCCAAGGGAATCCTTTAGATTCACACCAACAGATATATTTTTTCCAAATTTTGTGGTAAATCTTTCTAGTTACAGGCTTTCTGGCCTGAACAAGAGTATCGATAACAGAATCTGAGAACCCTCGCTTCGATAAGATCAAGCGTTCAATCTCCAAGCAGTCAGCTGGAGTGAAACCAGATTCGGATGTTCGAACGGACCCTGAAGAAGAAGGTCTCGTCTCAAAGGTAGCTTCCAAGGTGGAGCCGATGACATATTCACCAGATCTGCATACCAAGTCCTGCGTGGCCACGCAGGAGCTATCAAGATCACCGACGCCCTCTCCTGATTGATCCTGGCTACCAGCCTGGGGATGAGAGGAAACGGCGGGAACACATAAGCTAGTTTGAAGGTCCAAGGTGCTACTAGTGCATCCACTAGAGCCGCCTTGGGATCCCTGGATCTGGACCCGTAGCAAGGAACTTTGAAGTTCTGACGAGAGGCCATCAGATCCATGTCTGGAATGCCCCACAGCTGAGTGACTTGGGCAAAGATTTCCGGATGGAGTTCCCACTCCCCCGGATGCAATGTCTGACGACTCAGAAAATCCGCTTCCCAATTTTCCACTCCTGGGATGTGGATAGCAGACAGGTGGCAGGAGTGAGACTCCGCCCATAGAATGATTTTGGTCACTTCTTCCATCGCTAGGGAACTCCTTGTTCCCCCCTGATGGTTGATGTACGCAACAGTTGTCATGTTGTCTGATTGAAACCGTATGAACTTGGCCCTCGCTAGCTGAGGCCAAGCCTTGAGAGCATTGAATATCGCTCTCAGTTCCAGAATATTTATCGGTAGAAGAGATTCTTCCCGAGACCAAAGACCCTGAGCTTTCAGGGATCCCCAGACCGCGCCCCAGCCCATCAGACTGGCGTCGGTCGTGACGATGACCCACTCCGGTCTGCGGAATGTCATCCCTTGTGACAGGTTGTCCAGGGACAGCCACCAACGGAGTGAGTCTCTGGTCCTCTGATTTACTTGTATCTTCGGAGACAAGTCTGTATAGTCCCCATTCCACTGACTGAGCATGCACAGTTGTAATGGTCTTAGATGAATGCGCGCAAAAGGAACTATGTCCATTGCCGCTACCATCAAACCGATCACTTCCATGCACTGCGCTATGGAAGGAAGAGGAACGGAATGAAGTATTTGACAAGAGTTTAGAAGTTTTGTTTTTCTGGCCTCTGTCAGAAAAATCCTCATTTCTAAGGAGTCTAGTATTGTTCCCAAGAAGGGAACCCTTGTTGACGGAGATAGAGAACTCTTTTCCACGTTCACTTTCCATCCGTGAGATCTGAGAAAGGCCAGGACAATGTCCGTGTGAGCCTTTGCTTGAGGAAGGGACGACGCTTGAATCAGAATGTCGTCCAAGTAAGGTACTACAGCAATGCCCCTTGGTCTTAGCACAGCTAGAAGGGACCCTAGTACCTTTGTGAAAATCCTTGGAGCAGTGGCTAATCCGAAAGGAAGCGCCACGAACTGGTAATGCTTGTCCAGGAATGCGAACCTTAGGAACCGATTATGTTCCTTGTGGATAGGAATATGTAGATACGCATCCTTTAAATCCACTGTGGTCATGAATTGACCTTCCTGGATGGAAGGAAGAATAGTTCGAATGGTTTCCATCTTGAACGATGGAACCTTGAGAAACTTGTTTAAGATCTTGAGATCTAAGATTGGTCTGAACGTTCCCTCTTTTTTGGGAACTATGAACAGATTGGAGTAGAACCCCATCCCTTGTTCTCTTAATGGAACAGGATGAATCACTCCCATTTTTAACAGGTCTTCTACACAATGTAAGAATGCCTGTCTTTTTATGTGGTCTGAAGACAACTGAGACCTGTGGAACCTCCCCCTTGGGGGAAGCCCCTTGAATTCCAGAAGATAACCTTGGGAGACTATTTCTAGCGCCCAAGGATCCAGAACATCTCTTGCCCAAGCCTGAGCGAAGAGAGAGAGTCTGCCCCCCACCAGATCCGGTCCCGGATCGGGGGCCAACATTTCATGCTGTCTTGGTAGCAGTGGCAGGTTTCTTGGCCTGCTTTCCCTTGTTCCAGCCTTGCATTGGTCTCCAAGCTGGCTTGGCTTGAGAAGTATTACCCTCTTGCTTAGAGGACGTAGCACTTTGGGCTGGTCCATTTCTACGAAAGGGACGAAAATTAGGTTTATTTTTTGCCTTAAAAGGCCGATCCTGAGGAAGGGTGTGGCCCTTACCCCCAGTGATATCAGAGATAATCTCTTTCAAGTCAGGGCCAAACAGCGTTTTCCCCTTGAAAGGAATGTTAAGTAGCTTGTTCTTGGAAGACGCATCAGCTGACCAAGATTTCAACCAAAGCGCTCTGCGCGCCACAATAGCAAACCCAGAATTCTTAGCCGCTAACCTAGCCAATTGCAAAGTGGCGTCTAGGGTGAAAGAGTTAGCCAATTTGAGAGCATTGATTCTGTCCATAATCTCCTCATAAGGAGGAGAATCACTATCGACCGCCTTTATCAGCTCATCGAACCAAAAACATGCGGCTGTAGCTACAGGGACAACGCATGAAATTGGTTGTAGAAGGTAACCCTGCTGAACAAACATCTTTTTAAGTAAACCTTCTAATTTTTTATCCATAGGATCTTTGAAAGCACAACTATCCTCTATGGGTATAGTGGTGCGCTTGTTTAAAGTGGAAACCGCTCCCTCGACCTTGGGGACTGTCTGCCATAAGTCCTTTCTGGGGTCGACCATAGGAAACAATTTTTTAAATATGGGGGGAGGGACGAAAGGAATACCGGGCCTTTCCCATTCTTTATTAACAATGTCCGCCACCCGCTTGGGTATAGGAAAAGCTTCTGGGAGCCCCGGGACCTCTAGGAACTTGTCCATTTTACATAGTTTCTCTGGGATGACCAACTTGTCACAATCATCCAGAGTGGATAATACCTCCTTAAGCAGAATGCGGAGATGTTCCAACTTAAATTTAAACGTAATCACATCAGGTTCAGCTTGTTGAGAAATGTTCCCTGAATCAGTAATTTCTCCCTCAGACAAAACCTCCCTGGCCCCATCAGACTGGGTTAGGGGCCCTTCAGAACCATTATTATCAGCGTCGTCATGCTCTTCAGTATCTAAAACAGAGCAGTCGCGCTTACGCTGATAAGTGTTCATTTTGGCTAAAATGTTTTTGACAGAATTATCCATTACAGCCGTTAATTGTTGCATAGTAAGGAGTATTGGCGCGCTAGACGTACTAGGGGCCTCCTGAGTGGGCAAGACTCGTGTAGACGAAGGAGGGAATGATGCAGTACCATGCTTACTCCCCTCACTTGAGGAATCATCTTGGGCATCATTGTCATTGTCACATAAATCACATTTATTTAAATGAATAGGAATTCTGGCTTCCCCACATTCAGAACACAGTCTATCTGGTAGTTCAGACATGTTAAACAGGCATACACTTGATAACAAAGTACAAAAAACGTTTTAAAATAAAACCGTTACTGTCACTTTAAATTTTAAACTGAACACACTTTATTACTGCAATTGCGAAAAAACATGAAGGAATTGTTCAAAATTCACCAAATTTTCACCACAGTGTCTTAAAGCCTTAAAAGTATTGCACACCAAATTTGGAAGCTTTAACCGTTTTTAACTTTAACCCCTTTACAGTCCCTGGTATCTGCTTTGCTGAGACCCAACCAAGCCCAAAGGGGAATACGATACCAAATGACGCCTTCAGAAAGTCTTTTCTAAGTATCAGAGCTCCTCTCACATGCGACTGCATGTCATGCCTCTCAAAAACAAGTGCGCAACACCGGCGCGAAAATGAGGCTCTGCCTATGATTTGGGAAAGCCCCTAAAGAATAAGGTGTCTAAAACAGTGCCTGCCGATATTATTATATCAAAATACCCAGAATAAATGATTCCTCAAGGCTAAATATGTGTTAATAATGAATCGATTTAGCCCAGAAAAAGTCTACAGTCTTAATAAGCCCTTGTGAAGCCCTTATTTACGATCTTAATAAACATGGCTTACCGGATCCCATAGGGAAAATGACAGCTTCCAGCATTACATCGTCTTGTTAGAATGTGTCATACCTCAAGCAGCAAGAGACTGCTCACTGTTCCCCCAACTGAAGTTAATTGCTCTCAACAGTCCTGTGTGGAACAGCCATGGATTTTAGTGACGGTTGCTAAAATCATTTTCCTCATACAAACAGAAATCTTCATCTCTTTTCTGTTTCTGAGTAAATAGTACATACCAGCACTATTTCAAAATAACAAACTCTTGATTGAATAATAAAAACTACAGTTAAACACTAAAAAACTCTAAGCCATCTCCGTGGAGATGTTGCCTGTACAACGGCAAAGAGAATGACTGGGGTAGGCGGAGCCTAGGAGGGATCATGTGACCAGCTTTGCTGGGCTCTTTGCCATTTCCTGTTGGGGAGGAGAATATCCCACAAGTAAGGATGACGCCGTGGACCGGACACACCTATGTTGGAGAAATAAAGTTTAATGAAAAACATAAACAGAAGATTCAAACTGAAACCGCTGCCTGAAGTACTTTTCTACCAAAAACTGCTTCAGAAGAAGAAAATACATCAAAATGGTAGAATTTAGTAAAAGTATGCAAAGAGGACCAAGTTGCTGCTTTGCAAATCTGATCAACCGAAGCTTCATTCTTAAACGCCCAGGAAGTAGAAACTGACCTAGTAGAATGAGCTGTAATCCTTTGAGGCGGAGTTTTACCCGACTCGACATAGGCATGATGAATTAAAGATTTCAACCAAGATGCCAAAGAAACGGCAGAAGCTTTCTGGCCTTTTCTAGAACCGGAAAAGATAACAAATAGACTAGAAGTCTTTCGGAAAGACTTAGTAGCTTCAACATAATATTTCAAAGCTCTAACAACATCCAAAAAATGCAACGATTTCTCCTTAGAATTCTTAGGATTAGGACATAATGAGGGAACCACAATTTCTCTACTAATGTTGTTGGAATTCACAACCTTAGGTAAAAATTCAAAAGAAGTTCGCAACACCGCCTTATCCTGATGAAAAATCAGAAAAGGAGACTCACAAGAAAGAGCAGATAATTCAGAGACTCTTCTGGCAGAAGAGATCGCCAAAAGGAACAAAACTTTCCAAGAAAGTAATTTAATGTCCAATGAATGCATGGGTTCAAAAGGAGGAGCTTGAAGAGCCCTCAGAACCAAATTCAAACTCCAAGGAGGAGAAATTGACTTAATGACAGGTTTTATATGAACCAAAGCTTGTACAAAACAATGAATATCAGGAAGATTAGCAATCTTTCTGTGAAAAAGAACAGAAAGAGCAGAGATTTGTCCTTTCAAAGAACTTGCGGATAAACCTTTATCTAAACCATCCTGAAGAAACTGTAAAATTCTCGGAATTCTAAAAGAATGCCAAGAAAAATGATGAGAAAGACACCAAGAAATATAAGTCTTCCAGACTCTATAATATATCTCTCTAGATACAGATTTACGAGCCTGTAACATAGTATTAATCACAGAGTCAGAGAAACCTTTTTGACCAAGAATCAAGCGTTCAATCTCCATACATTTAAATTTAAGGATTTGAGATCCTGATGGAAAAAAGGACCTTGCGACAGAAGGTCTGGTCTTAGCGGAAGAGTCCACGGATGGCAAGAGGCCATCCGGACAAGATCCGCATACCAAAACCTGTGAGGCCATGCCGGAGCTACCAGCAGAACAAACGAGCATTCCTTCAGAATCTTGGTGATTACTCTTGGAAGAAGAACTAGAGGCGGAAAGATATAGGCAGGATGATACTTCCAAGGAAGTGATAATGCATCCACTGCTTCCGCCTGAGGATCCCGGGATCTGGACAGATACCTGGGAAGTTTCTTGTTTAGATGAGACGCCATCAGATCTATTTCTGGAAGCCCCCACATTTGAACAATCTGAAGAAATACCTCTGGGTGAAGAGACCATTCGCCCGGATGCAACGTTTGGCGACTGAGATAATCCGCTTCCCAATTGTCTATACCTGGGATATGAACCGCAGAGATAAGACAGGAGCTGGATTCCGCCCAAACCAAAATTCGAGATACTTCTTTCATAGCCAGAGGACTGTGAGTCCCTCCTTGATGATTGATGTATGCCACAGTTGTGACATTGTCTGTCTGAAAACAAATGAACGATTCTCTCTTCAGAAGAGGCCAAGACTGAAGAGCTCTGAAAATTGCACAGAGTTCCAAAATATTGATCGGTAATCTCACCTCCTGAGATTCCCAAACTCCTTGTGCCGTCAGAGATCCCCACACAGCTCCCCAACCTGTAAGACTTGCATCTGTTGAAATTACAGTCCAGGTCGGAAGAACAAAAGAAGCCCCCTGAATTAAACGATGGTGATCTGTCCACCACGTTAGAGAATGTCGTACATTCGGTTTTAAAGATATTAATTGAGATATCTTTGTGTAATCCCTGCACCATTGATTCAGCATACAGAGCTGAAGAGGTCGCATGTGAAAACGAGCAAAGGGGATCGCGTCCGATGCAGCAGTCATAAGACCTAGAATTTCCATGCATAAGGCTACCGAAGGGAATGATTGTGACTGAAGGTTTCGACAAGCTGAAATCAATTTTAGACGTCTCTTGTCTGTCAAAGACAGAGTCATGGACACTGAATCTATCTGGAAACCCAGAAAGGTTACCCATGTCTGAGGAGTCAATGAACTTTTTAGTGAATTGATCCTCCAACCATGATCTTGAAGAAACAACACAAGTCGATTCGTATGAGATTCTGCTAAATGTAAAGACTGAGCAAGTACCAAGATATCGTCCAAATAAGGAAATACCACAATACCCTGTTCTCTGATTACAGACAGAAGGGCACCGAGAACCTTTGTAAAAATTCTTGGAGCTGTAGCTAGGCCAAACGGCAGAGCCACAAACTGGTAATGCTTGTCCAGAAAAGAGAATCTCAGGAACTGATAATGATCTGGATGAATCGGAATATGCAGATATGCATCCTGTAAATCTATTGTGGACATATAATGCCCTTGTTGAACAAAAGGCAAGATAGTCCTTACAGTTACCATTTTGAACGTTGGTATCCTTACATAACGATTCAATATTTTTAGATCCAGAACAGGTCTGAAGGAATTCTCCTTCTTTGGTACAATGAAGAGATTCGAATAAAACCCCAGTCCCTGTTCCAGAACTGGAACTGGCATAATTACTCCAGCCAACTCTAGATCTGAAACACATTTCAGAAATGCTTGAGCTTTCACTGGATTTACTGGGACACGGGAAAGAAAAAATCTCTTTACAGGAGGTCTTATCTTGAAACCAATTCTGTACCCTTCTGAAACAATGTTCTGAATCCAAAGATTGTGAACAGATTTGATCCAAATGTTTTTGAAAAAAACGTAACCTGCCCCCTACCAGCTGAGCTGGAATGAGGGCCGCACCTTCATGTGGACTTAGAAGCTGGCTTTGCTTTTCTAGAAGGCTTGGATTTATTCCAGACTGGAGATGGTTTCCAAACTGAAACTGCTCCTGAGGATGAAGGATCAGGCTTTTGTTCCTTGTTGAAACGAAAGGAACGAAAACGATTATTAGCCCTGTTTTTACCCTTAGATTTTTTATCCTGTGGTAAAAAAGTTCCTTTCCCACCAGTAACAGTTGAGATAATAGAATCCAACTGAGAACCAAATAATTTGTTACCCTGGAAAGAAATGGAAAGTAGAGTCGATTTAGAAGACATATCAGCATTCCAAGTTTTAAGCCATAAAGCTCTTCTAGCTAAAATAGCTAGAGACATAAACCTGATATCAACTCTGATAATATCAAAAATGGCATCACAGATAAAATTATTAGCATGTTGAAGAAGAATAATAATATTATGAGAATCATGATCTGTTACTTGTTGCGCTAAAGTTTCCAACCAAAAAGTTGAAGCTGCAGCAACATCAGCCAATGATATAGCAGGTCTAAGAAGATTACCTGAACACAGATAAGCTTTTCTTAGAAAGGATTCAATTTTCCTATCTAAAGGATCCTTAAAGGAAGTACCATATGACGTAGGAATAGTAGTACGTTTAGCAAGGGTAGAAATAGCCCCATCAACTTTAGGGATTTTGTCCCAAAATTCTAATCTGTCAGACGGCACAGGATATAATTGCTTAAAACGTTTAGAAGGAGTAAATGAATTACCCAATTTATCCCATTCTCTGGAAATTACTTCAGAAATAGCACTAGGAACAGGAAAAACTTCTGGAATAACCACAGGAGATTTAAAGACCTTATCTAAACGTTTAGAATTAGTATCAAGAGGACCAGAATCCTCAATTTCTAAAGCAATTAGTACTTATTTAAGTAAAGAACAAATAAATTCCATTTTAAATAAATATGAAGATTTATCAGCATCAATCTCTGAGACAGAATCCTCTGAACCAGAAGAGTCATCAGAATCAGAATGATGATGTTCATTTAAAAATTCATCTGTATAAAGAGAAGTTTTAAAAGATTTTTTATGTTTACTAGAAGGAGGAATAACAGACATAGCCTTCTTGATGGATTCAGAAACAAAATCTCTTATGTTATCAGGAACATTCTGAACATTAGATGTTGATGGAACTGCAACAGGTAATGGTACATTACTAAAGGAAATATTATCTGCATTAACAAGTTTGTCATGACAATTAATACAAACAACAGCTGGAGGAATAGCTACCAAAAGTTTACAGCAGATACACTTAGCTTTGGTAGTTCCAGCACCAGACAGCGATTTTCCTGAAGTATCTTCTGACTCAGATGCAACGTGAGACATCTTGCAATATGTAAGAGAAAAAACAACATATAAAGCAAAATTGATCAAATTCCTTAAATGACAGTTTCAGGAATGGGAAAAAATGCCAAGGAACAAGCTTCTAGCAACCAGAAGCAAAGAAAAAATGAAACTTAAAAAATGTGGAGACAAAAGAGACGCCCATATTTTTTAGCGCCAAATAAAACGCCCACATTATTTGGCGCCTAAATGCTTTTTGGCGCCAAAAATTACGCCACGTCCGGAACGCCGACATCTTTGGCGCAAAAGAACGTCAAAAATGACGCAACTTCCGGCGACACGTATGACGCCGGAAACAGAAAAGATTTTTTGCGCCAAAAAAGTCCGCGCCAAGAATGACGCAATAAAATGAAGCATTTTCAGCCCCCGCGAGCCTAACAGCCCACAGGGAAAAAAGTCAAATTTTTAAGGTAAGAAAAATAATTGATTCAAGTGCATTATCCCAAATATGAAACTGACTGTCTGAAAATAAGGAATGTTGAACATCCTGAGTCAAGGCAAATAAATGTTTGAATACATATATTTAGAACTTTATAAACAAAGTGCCCAACCATAGCTTAGAGTGTCACAGAAAATAAGACTTACTTACCCCAGGACACTCATCTACATGTTTGTAGAAAGCCAAACCAGTACTGAAACGAAAATCAGCAGAGGTAATGGTATATATATAAGAGTATATCGTCGATCTGAAAAGGGAGGTAAGAGATGAATCTCTACGACCGATAACAGAGAACCTATGAAATAGACCCCGTAGAAGGAGATCACTGCATTCAAAATAGGCAATACTCTCCTCACATCCCTCTGACATTCACTGCACGCTGAGAGGAAAACCGGGCTCCAACCTGCTGCGGAGCGCATATCAACGTAGAATCTAGCACAAACTTACTTCACCACCTCCATAGGAGGCAAAGTTTGTAAAACTGAATTGTGGGTGTGGTGAGGGGTGTATTTATAGGCATTTTAAGGTTTGGGAAACTTTGCCCCTCCTGGTAGGAATGTATATCCCATACGTCACTAGCGCATGGACTCTTGCTAATTACATGAAAGAAACATGTTTTGGTTTCATTATTGCTGAATACGTTTTTTTCTGGCAAAGACATTTTAATGGCATTAGCAATATGGGATTGTGATCGCTCGAAAACCATAATAACATTATCAAAGTTCAAACATCTTTATTGCTCATAAATATTGGCAAAGACTGAAAAACATAATTTATGCTTACCTGATAAATTCCTTTCTTCTGTTGTGTGATCAGTCCACGGGTCATCATTACTTCTGGGATATAACTCCTCCCCAACAGGAAATGCAAGAGGATTCACCCAGCAGAGCTGCATATAGCTCCTCCCCTCTACGTCAGTCCCAGTCATTCGACCAAGAAACAACGAGAAAGGAGTAACCAAGGGTGAAGTGGTGACTGGAGTATAATTTAAAAGATATTTACCTGCCTTAAAACAGGGCGGGCCGTGGGCTGATCACACAACAGAAGAAAGGAATTTATCAGGTAAGCATAAATTATGTTTTCTTCTGTTATGTGTGATCAGTCCACGGGTCATCATTACTTCTGGGATACCAATACCAAAGCAAAAGTACACGGATGACGGGAGGGATAGGCAGGCTCATTATACAGAAGGAACCACTGCCTGAAGAACCTTTCTCCCAAAAATAGCCTCCGAAGAAGCAAAAGTGTCAAATTTGTAAAATTTGGAAAAAGTATGAAGCGAAGACCAGTTGCAGCCTTGCAAATCTGTTCAACAGAGGCCTCATTCTTAAAGGCCCAAGTGGAAGCCACAGCTCTAGTGGAGTGAGCTGTAATTCTTTCAGGAGGCTGCTGTCCAGCAGTCTCATAGGCTAAACGTATTATGCTACGAAGCCAAAAAGAGAGAGAGGTAGCAGAAGCTTTTTGACCTCTCCTCTGTCCAGAGTAAACGACAAACAAGGAAGAAGTTTGGCGAAAATCTTTAGTTGCCTGCAAGTAGAACTTGAGGGCACGAACTACATCCAGATTGTGTAAAAGACGTTCCTTCTTTGAAGAAGGATTTGGACACAAGGATGGGACAACAATCTCTTGATTGATGTTCCTGTTAGTGACTACCTTAGGTAAGAACCCAGGTTTAGTACGCAGAACTACCTTGTCTGAGTGAAAAATCAGATAAGGGGAATCACAATGTAAGGCTGATAACTCAGAGACTCTTCGAGCCGAGGAAATAGCCATTAAAAACAGAACTTTCCAAGATAACATTTTTATATCAATGGAATGAAGGGGTTCAAACGGAACACCCTGTAAAACGTTAAGAACTAAGTTTAAACTCCATGGTGGAGCAACAGCTTTAAACACAGGCTTGATCCTAGCTAAAGCCTGACAAAAGGACTGGACGTCTGGATTTTCTGACAGACGTCTGTGTAACAAGATGGACAGAGCTGAAATCTGTCCCTTTAATGAACTAGCTGATAAACCCTTTTCTAAACCTTCTTGTAGAAAAGACAATATCCTAGCGATCCTAACCTTACTCCAGGAGTAACCTTTGGATTCGCACCAGTATAGGTATTTCCGCCATATTTTATGGTAAATCCTTCTGGTAACAGGCTTCCTAGCCTGAATCAGGGTATCAATAACCGACTCAGAAAAACCACGTTTTGATAAAATCAAGCGTTCAATTTCCAAGCAGTCAGCTTCAGAGAAGTTAGATTTTGATGTTTGAATGGACCCTGTATCAGAAGGTCCTGTCTCAGAGGTAGAGACCAAGGCGGACAGGATGACATGTCCACTAGATCTGCATACCAAGTCCTGCGTGGCCAAGCAGGTGCTATTAGAATTACTGATGCTCTCTCCTGTTTGATTTTGGCAATCAATCGAGGAAGCAGCGGGAAGGGTGGAAACACATAAGCCATCCTGAAGTTCCAAGGTGCTGTCAAAGCATCTATCAGAACTGCTCCCGGATCCCTGGATCTGGACCCGTAGCGAGGAAGTTTGGCGTTCTGGCGAGACGCCATGAGATCTATCTCTGGTTTGCCCCAACGTCGAAGTATTTGGGCAAAGACCTCCGGATGAAGTTCCCACTCCCCCGGATGAAGAGTCTGGCGACTCAAGAAATCCGCCTCCCAGTTCTCCACTCCCGGGATGTGGATTGTTGACAGGTGGCAAGAGTGAGACTCTGCCCAGCGAATTATCTTTGATACTTCCATCATTGCTAGGGAGCTTCTTGTCCCTCCCTGATGGTTGATGTAAGCTACAGTCGTGATGTTGTCCGACTGAAACCTGATGAACCCCCGAGTTATTAACTGGGGCCAAGCCAGAAGGGCATTGAGAACTGCTCTCAATTCCAGAATGTTTATTGGAAGGAGACTCTCCTCCTGATTCCATAGTCCCTGAGCCTTCAGAGAATTCCAGACAGCGCCCCAACCTAGTAGGCTGGCGTCTGTTGTTACAATTGTCCAGTCTGGCCTGCTGAATGGCATTCCCCTGGACAGGTGTGGCCGATGAAGCCACCATAGAAGAGAATTTCTGGTCTCTTGATTCAGATTCAGAGTAGGGGACAAATCTGAGTAATCCCCATTCCACTGACTTAGCATGCATAGTTGCAGCGGTCTGAGGTGTAGGCGTGCAAAAGGTACTATGTCCATTGCCGCTACCATTAAGCCGATCACCTCCATGCATTGAGCTACTGACGGGTGTTGAATGGAATGAAGGACGCGGCATGCATTTTGAAGTTTTGTTAACCTGTCTTCTGTCAGGTAAATCTTCATTTCTACAGAATCTATAAGAGTCCCCAAGAATGGAACTCTTGTGAGAGGAAAGAGAGAACTCTTCTTTTCGTTCACTTTCCATCCATGCGACCTTAGAAATGCCAGAACTAACTCTGTATGAGACTTGGCAGTTTGAAAGCTTGAAGCTTGTATTAGAATGTCGTCTAGGTACGGAGCTACCGAAATCCCTCGCGGTCTTAGTACCGCTAGAAGGGCACCCAGAACCTTTGTGAAGATTCTTGGAGCCGTAGCCAATCCGAATGGAAGAGCTACAAACTGGTAGTGCCTGTCTAAGAAGGCAAACCTTAGATACCGGTGATGATCTTTGTGGATCGGTATGTGAAGGTAAGCATCCTTTAAATCCACTGTGGTCATGTACTGACCCTCTTGGATCATGGGTAAAATTGTCCGAATAGTTTCCATTTTGAACGATGGAACTCTTAGGAATTTGTTTAGAGTCTTTAAATCTAAGATTGGCCTGAAAGTTCCCTCTTTTTTGGGAACCACAAACAGGTTTGAGTAGAAACCTTGTCCTTGTTCCGACCACGGAACCGGATGGATCACTCCCATTGTTAACAGATCTTGTACGCAGCGTAGAAACGCTTCTTTCTTTATCTGGTTTGTTGACAACCTTGACAGATGAAATCTCCCTCTTGGGGGAGATAATTTGAAGTCTAGAAGGTATCCCTGAGATATGATCTCTAGTGCCCAGGGATCCTGAACATCTCTTGCCCAGGCCTGGGCGAAGAGAGAGAGTCTGCCCCCTACTAGATCCGGTCCCGGATCGGGGGCTCTCGGTTCATGCTGTCTTTGGGGCAGCAGCAGGTTTCCTGGCCTGCTTGCTTTTGTTCCAGGACTGGTTAGGCTTCCAGCCTTGCCTGTAACGAGCAACAGCTCCTTCCTGTTTTGGTGCAGTGGAGGTTGATGCTGCTCCTGTTTTGAAATTCCGAAAGGGACGAAAATTAGACTGTCTAGCCTTAGCTTTGGCCTTGTCTTGAGGTAGGGCGTGGCCCTTACCTCCCGTAATGTCAGCGATAATTTCTTTCAAACCGGGCCCGAATAAGGACTGCCCCTTGAAAGGTATATTAAGTAATTTGGACTTAGAAGTAACATCAGCTGACCAGGATTTTAGCCACAGTGCCCTGCGTGCCTGTATGGCGAATCCTGAGTTCTTAGCCGTAAGTTTGGTTAAATGTACTACGGCCTCCGAAATGAAAGAATTAGCTAGTTTAAGGACTCTAAGCCTGTCCGTAATGTCGTCTAGCGTAGAGGAACTAAGGTTCTCTTCAAGCGACTCAATCCAAAATGCTGCCGCAGCCGTAATCGGCGCGATACATGCAAGGGGTTGTAATATAAAACCTTGTTGAACAAACATTTTCTTAAGGTAACCCTCTAATTTTTTATCCATTGGATCTGAGAAAGCACAGCTATCCTCCACCGGGATAGTGGTACGCTTAGCTAAAGTAGAAACTGCTCCCTCCACCTTGGGGACCGTTTGCCATAAGTCCCGAGTGGTGGCGTCTATTGGAAACATCTTTCTAAATATTGGAGGGGGTGAGAACGGCACACCGGGTCTATCCCACTCCTTAGTAACAATTTCAGTTAGTCTCTTAGGTATAGGAAAAACGTCAGTACTCGCCGGTACCGCAAAGTATTTATCCAACCTACACAGTTTCTCTGGTATTGCAACAGTGTTACAATCGTTGAGAGCTGCTAAGACCTCCCCTAGTAGTACACGGAGGTTCTCCAATTTAAATTTAAAATTTGAAATATCTGAGTCCAATCTGTTTGGATCAGAACCGTCACCCACAGAATGAAGCTCTCCGTCCTCATGCTCTGCGAGCTGTGACGCAGTATCAGACATGGCCCTAGCATTGTCAGCGCACTCTGTTCTCACCCCAGAGTGATCACGCTTGCCTCTTAGTTCAGGTAATTTAGACAAAACTTCAGTCATAACAGTAGCCATATCTTGTAATGTTATCTGTAATGGCCGCCCAGATGTACTAGGCGCCAAAATATCACGCACCTCCCGGGCGGGAGATGCAGGTACTGTCGCGTGAGGCGAGTTAGTCGGCATAACTCTCCCCTCGCTGTTTGGTGAAATTTGTTCACATTGTACAGATTGACTTTTATTTAAAGTAGCATCAATACAGTTAGTACATAAATTTCTATTGGGCTCCACCTTGGCATTGGAACAAATGACACAGATATCTTCCTCTGAGTCAGACATGTTTAACACACTAGCAAAAAACTTACAACTTGGTTATAATCTTTTTTAGCAAAAAACGTACTGTGCCTCAAAGAGGTACTAACGATTAAATGACAGTTGAAATAATGAACTGAAAAACAGTTATTGCATCAAATTTTAAAACAACACAACTTTTAGCAAAGGTTTGTTCCCATTAGTAAAAAACAACACTAATTAAATTTGTACATAAGAAAAACAAAACAACGTTTTTTATACACAGTCACTATAAGAATTCTCACAGCTCTGCTGAGAGAATTTACCTCCCTTCAAAGAAGTTTGAAGACCCCTGAGATCTGTCAGAGATGAACCGGATCATGCAGGACATATAAAAGTAGCTGACTGGAATTTTTTGATGCGTAGCAAAGAGCGCCAAAAACGGCCCCTCCCTCTCCCACACAGCAGTGAAGAGAAACGAAACTGTCACAATTAAAACAAAAAACTGCCAAGTGGAAAATAATGCCCAAACATTTATTCACACAGTACCTCAGCAATGTAAACGATTCTACATTCCAGCAAAAACGTTTAACATGAGAATAGTTATTAAAAGGATTAGTGACCTTAACACAGTAGTTCCGGTGAAATACCATCCCCAGAATACTGAAGTGTATACATACATGTCATTTTAACGGTATGGCAGGCTTTTCTCATCAATTCCATTCAGAAAATAAAAACTGCCACATACCTCAATGCAGATTCATCTGCCCGCTGTCCCCTGATCTGAAGCCTTTACCTCCCTCAGATGGTCGAGAACAGCAATATGATCTTAACGACTCCGGTTAAAATCATAGTAAAAAATCTCTGTCAGATTCTTCCTCAAACTCTGCCAGAGAAGTAATAACACGCTCCGGTGCTATTTTAAAATAACAAACTTTTGATTGAAGTCATAAAAACTAAGTATAATCACCATAGTCCTCTCACACATCCTATCTAGTCGTTGGGTGCAAGAGAATGACTGGGACTGACGTAGAGGGGAGGAGCTATATGCAGCTCTGCTGGGTGAATCCTCTTGCATTTCCTGTTGGGGAGGAGTTATATCCCAGAAGTAATGATGACCCGTGGACTGATCACACATAACAGAAGAAATTCCCTTTATCCTAACTTTTTGATTTAAACGTATTGTCTACAGCAGGGCTTCCCAAGCTATGTCCCATGGACCATATCTAGTCTTCTAAAGTTTTTGTGTGGCCCACAACACTACAGAAAACAAACAAGTATTGTGCTTGAAAAAGCAGTTACACCAATTTGTACCAAGGTTTGTTAAATTTGAGTAGTATGTACAGTTTATTTATTAACTAATTTCCCATGTCAATTTTAATTACACATGTGATTAGAATATACTTTTTCATTTTGAGATGTTCTCTCTAGCAGAAGAGTGAGCACTGGCCAATCCTACAGTTAGTAACTGGCCTTCCATACAAAATATTTTTTTCTCTCCATAGATCGAATCATTTGGCAGAATCACTTACACAGGGGGATGTTACTGTGATAGACAGTGCCCAACACAGATGAAATCTCCATGTGGCCCCTGAAGTACACTAATGCAATCCATGAAGAGATCAAGCACCCAAATCCTGAATCTCTGATTCGCAGACAGGTTTTGATCAACAAGAAAGAAGTGACTGGAGCAATAGGTCTCCTTTTCTTGTCTGCTACTACAAGTAACTTATAGTTCTTGCAGAGGACTGAAGAAGGGATTAATGCATGAATGTTCAATTACACACTACCAAATCAAGACTATGAAAGTTTTGGGAGTTTTATTATAAATATGAAGTGGGTGTGACTGGTGATGTGGTCACTGAGATTTCTTTCATGTTACATAACCCAAAGCTCTGCCTAATTAAACTTACACATATATAGAGAACAAAGTAGAGAGTGCAGTCGCCAGGACTTTTCAATTGTTTATTCCAAAGTGCACTCTCTACTTTGTTCTATTTGCATATCTGTTGCACCCTGGGCACTACTGACTTGATTTCTGGAGTGCTTGTCTACTTTGAACGTAATAAATATATATAACACATACGTTAAAACTAAACAGGGTACTTGCCCATCACTGAAAAAGCTACATTAGCCTAACATGCCTGTCTTGCAGGGTACCCTCCATATGATTTTACACAAAACCAAGTATGCTTGTAGTTTTCTTCCTTCTTTTTTTTTACTCTGGTTGGTGCAGCTAAATGGAAGAGAAGGCTCAATCCTCAAAACTAATGGTGAACCTGTGAATTAAAGGAGTTCCAGTTTAATCTGTAAAAGAAAGGGTTCAACTTACAGCTACCAAGCACTGCTCCACAAATGGCGTCAAGACATGCGGCCTGATAGTGACCATAATGTCCCTGAAATCTATAGCATTGACAGTGCCAGAATGGTTTGTATCACGCTGTACGAATGCTTGCCTGGCATGTTCCAGCTGGATTTCCTGTAAACAAAGAACATATACACTCAGTAAAAGTTCAAAAAAGTGATAGTTGATGGGCAAAAAACACTCTACAGGCTCCTCATGGAAGATAAATAAAATCTATGCTACTATGGTAGTTCCACATCATATGAATTCCCATTTACATAGTTCAACATCAGCTTAATACCATTATAACTAGATGAAATGTAGTATCCTGCCCCAGTACAGAGTCATTTTGTAAACATTCTGTTCCAACCCTATGCAAGTGCATCCATCGGTGATAGAACTGTAGGGGCAAAAACACTTCATTTCAACAAGCTTATTACAAAGTAATACATTTTGTTCAAACCATATGTGATAAGAGCTAGACTTTTAAGGTACCAAACAAACAAAAGAACAGTAAACATGGATGTTTTTTGTTGTTGAACATTTTAATTACAGAAAATTGTACCTGTTAAAAACTAAACTACATTGGTACCTCAACTGTCCACATGGCTGGTCTATTTTTTTTTCTCTCCTGTGGTCAGTTCAGCCAATTACATTGTCATCGACCTTGCATTTAAAGGGATAGTAAACCCATTTTTTTTTTCTTTTGTGATTCAG
The DNA here is from genome assembly GCF_027579735.1 of Bombina bombina. Lineage (NCBI taxonomy): Eukaryota > Metazoa > Chordata > Amphibia > Anura > Bombinatoridae > Bombina > Bombina bombina. Next base: position 303,464,624 of record NC_069503.1, read on the forward strand.
ATAGAGCATACATTTTTAAGCAAATTTCTAATTTACTCATATTATCATTTTTTATTCGTTCTCTTGGTATCTTTATTTGAAAAAGTAGGAATATGAGCTAAGGAGCCAGCCCATTTTTGGTTTCAGCACCCTGGCTAGCGCTTGTGATTGCTGGCTACATTTAGCAAACCAATAAGCAAGTGCACCCAGGTTCTCAGCCAAAAAAGAAAATTTATGCTTACCTGATAAATGTATTTCTTTTTTGACACGATGAGTCCACGGATCATCTTAAAGGGACACTGAACCCAAATTTTTTCTGTCGTAATTCAGATAGAGCATGCATTTTTAAGCAACTTTCTAATTTACTCCTATTATCAATTTTTCTTCATTCTCTTGCTATCTTTATTTGAAAAAGAAGGCATCTAAGATATTGTTTTGTTTAGAACTCTGGACAGCACTTTTCTATTGGTGGATGAATTTATCAACCAATCAGCAAAGACAACCAAGGTTGTTCACCAAAAATGGGCCGGCATCTAAACTTACATTCTTGCATTTCAAATAAAGATACCAAGAGAATGAAGAAAATTTGATCATAGGAGTAAATTAGAAAGTTGCTTAAAATGTCATGCTCTATTTGAATCACGAAAGAAAAAATTTGGGATCAGTGTCCCTTTAATTAATAATGGGAATACCACTCCTGCCCTGCAGGAGGCGACAAAGAGCACCACAGCAAAGCTGTTAAATAGCTCCTCCCTTCCCTCCCACTCCAGTCATTCGACTGAAGTTAAGGAGAGAAAGGAAAAAACAAGGTGCAGAGGTGTCTGAAGTTTATAACATACAAATAACCTGTCTAAATAACAGGGTGGGCCGTGGACTAAGCATGTCAAAAAAATAAATACATTTATCAGGTAAGCATAAATTTTCTTTTTAAATGACACAATGAGTCCACGGATCATTTTAATTACTAATGGGAATCAATACCCAAGCTAGAGTACACAGATGATACGGGAGGGACAAGACAGGCCACCTAAACGGAAGGCACCACTGCTTGAAGAACCTTTCTCCCAAAAGCGGACTCATTTTTGAATGCCCATGAGGAAGCAACAGCCCTTGTGGAATGAACCGTAACTCTCTCTGGAGGCTGCTGTCCAGCAGTCTCATATGCAAAACGTATGATACTCTTCAGCCAAAAAGAAAGAAGTAGCCGTAGCTTTCTGTCCCTTAGGTTTTCCTGAGAAAACTACAAACAATGCAGAAGACTGATGAAAATCCTTAGTCGCCTGCAGGTAAAACTTTAAAGCACGAATAACGTCCAAATTGTGCAGAAGCCGTTCCTTCTGAGAAGTAGGATTAGGACACAAAGAAGGAACAACAATCTCCTGATTAATGTTTAGATCAGAAACTACTTTAGGAAGAAATCCTAATTTAGTACGTAAAACTACCTTGTCAGAATGAAAAGTAAGGCAAGGGGACTTATACTGCATGCCGAGAGCTCTGACACTCTGCAAGCAGAAGAAATAGCAACAAGAAATAAAACTTTCCAAGATAATTTAATATCTAAGGAATGCATAGGCTCAGATGGAGCCCCTTGAATAACTTAATTCAGACTCCATGGAGGAGTAACTGGTTTGAACACAGGCCAGATCCTGACTAAGGCCTGACAAAATGATTGTACATCTGGAACATCTGCCAGACGTTTGTGTAACAAAATAGATAAGGCAGAGATTTGACCCTTTAGAGAACTTGTCAATAATCCTTTCTCCAAACCCTCTTGGAGAAAGGACAAAATTCTAGGAATCCTAACTCTACTCCATGAGTAGCCCTTGGATTCATACCAATAGAGATATTTACACCATATTTTAAGGTAAATCTTTCTAGTTACAGGCTTACAAGCCTCAATCAAGGTCTCTATGACAGAGTAAGAAAAGCCCCGCTTAGATAAAATTAAGCGCTCAATCTCCAAGCAGTCAGCTTCAGTGAAATTAGATTTGGGTGAAGGAAGGGTCCTTGATTAGAAGGTCCTTCCTCAACAGAAGTCTCCAAGGTGGCACAGATGACATGTACACCAGATCTGCATACCAAATCCTGCAAGGCCAAGCTGGTGCAATGAGGATCACCGATGCCCTCTCCTGCTTGTTTCAAGCAATTACCCGAGCAAGCAGAGCAAACGGAGGAAATAGGTATGCTATTACCAAGGGACCGCCAGAGCATCTATCAGTTCCGCCTGGGGGTCCCTAGACCTCGACCCGTATCTCAGGAGCTTGGCATTCTGTCGAGATGCCATGAGATCCAATTTCCGGCTGACCCCTCTTGAGAATCAGGCTGGAGAACACTTCCGGATGGAGCTCCCACTCCCCCGGATGAAAGGTCTGCCTGCACAGGAAGTCCGCATCCCAGTTGCCCTGTGATGTGGATCGCCGACAGATAGCAAGAATGGGCCTCCGCCCACTGAATTATCTTGGTTACCTCTGTCATCGCTAAGGAACTCCTCGTTCCTCCCTGATGATTGATGTAAGCCACTGAACTTATGTTGTCCGACTGGAACCTGATTAATTTGACCGAGGCTAACTGAGGCCAGGCCAGAAGAGCATTGAAGATCTCTCTCAGCTCCAGAATGTTTAAAGGAAGAAGAGACTATGACTCAGTACAAGCCCCCTGAGCCTTTAGGGAGCCCCAGACTGCTCCCCATCCTAGAAGGCTGGCGCCTGTAGTCACAATCACCCAAGATGGTCTGCGAAAGCAGGTTCCCTGGGAGAGATGATCCAGAGACAACCACTATTGAAGAGAATCCTTTGTCTCTCGCTCCAGAAGTATTTGCAGAGACAAATCGGCATAATCTCCGTTCCATGTTTAACTGCAGAGGTCTGAGATGAAACAGAGCAAACGGGATGATGTCCATTGCTGCCACCATCAGCCTGATCACCTCCATGCACTGAGCCACTGATGGCCGAGGAGTGGACTGAAGGGCTAGACAAGTATCGAAAATCTTTGATTTCCTAACTTCTGTCAGAAAAATCTTCATTGATAGGGAATCTATTATGGTTCCCAAGAAAGTTACCCTTGTATTTGGGACTAAGGAACTCTTTTCCAAATTTACCTTCCACCCGTGAGATCGTAGGAAGGATTTTCAATGCAAAGAAATAGAGGCACCTCCACGGTTATGCAATTAAAATCTTCTTTATTCAAAGGAACAGCAGATGATAAATACTGTTAAACAGATCAAACAGCTTAGGTTGAGAGATCTTAGGTGATTCCCAGGGACCCACTGACGCGTTTCGGCTCGCTGGCCGTAATCGTAGCGTGGTCATTTAGCCTACCTCGGCTCTTTTTAAATATACAGGCTTTCGCCTATTGGATAAAACCAAGACCTGGGAATTAACCCTTGACTCTCCCTTAACTTATGTTAGTTATATATGTTATATTTCAATTCTTTTGCACTTTGCAACACTTTTAATTATTTCTTTCAGAGGACAAAGCTATGATACATGATTTATATATTTACATGTATAATTTTGTCAAATTTTAAATAATATATGCTTCTATATACATTCCTATTCACAGTTGATCATGACATTTATTAAATTCTTATTTGGCCATTAAAGGATTCCATATGTAAAGGGGTACTTACTTTTCATCGAGTCAATTTCTAAACAGTTACCAACTAGACAAATATTCAAAAATAATTATATTTCTATGTGTGAAATAGATGTGGAAATATACAGAAAACCCATATCGGGCAATACAATTCTACATGCCCATAGTAACCACCCACAAAGGGTCTTTAAGTCAGTAATAAGAGGCCAGTACATAAGATTAAAGAGAAACTGTACAGACAAAGAAAATTATCTTAAACAGGCTGAAGAACTCAACAAAAGACTGAGATCAAGAGGTTACCAAGGAGATATAGATTTGGTAAGGAAAACAATTGATGATCAGGATAGGTCAAAATTTCTAAATTATAGAAAAAAGTCTGAAAAGGAAAAATTGGGAGAAGATAAAACAGTAACTTTTGTCACTCAATACAGCAACCAATATGAACAGATTTGTCATATTATAAGAAATAACCTTTCTATATTAAAGGCAGATGATGGCCTAGAGGAAATCAACCCTAAAAATTGCAGGTTTGCTTTTAGGAAAGAACTATCTATAGGAAACAGAATAGCCCTTACACAATTGAAATCAGAATCGTTCATGGTTAAAACACACAAGAGTCTTTAGATGCAGTAACCTACATTGTAAGGCATGTGAGAAATTAGAACGGAGACAAGGTTTTAGAAGTAGTGTAACAGGAGAAACTTTTGAATTTAGAGGCTGTACAAACTGTAGAGCCACGTATTCTATATACCTTTTGACATGTATTGATTGTGGGGTACAGTACACTGGACTCACTACATGAGAAGTAAGATACAGAATAAGAGAACACTTATCTAATATCAAATTGGGGAAATTGACGACTCCACTTGTGCTCCACTTTAAAAACCATCATAATAAGAGTAGTAATACTTTGAGATGGACTATTATTGAATCTGTGAAATCAGGCACAAGAGGAGGTGATAAGAGATTCATTTTTAGCCAAGAGAGAGGTTTTCTGGATGCACAGACTAAGGACTAGGATGCCACTCAATTCTGAATATGATTTAATTAATTTTTGGCAGTAGTCCTGGGTCTGTGCATCCAGAGAAATATCTATAATAATGTAGATATTTGTGAAGTGTACTGTAGCTGTAAGAAGTTTCACACATAGGAATATAATTATTTATGAATATTTGTCTAGTTGGTAACTGTTTAGAAATTGACTCGATGAAAAGGTCAATTTAAAACAATATTATTTGTGCAATCACTATAAATAAATCTTAGTAAGTACCCCTTTACATATGGAATCCTTTAATGGACAAATAAGAATTTAATAAATGTCATGATCAACTGTGAATAGGAATGTATATAGAAGCATATATTTAAAATTTGACAAAATTATACATGTAAATATATAAATCATGTATCATAGCTTTGTCCTCTGAAAGAAATAATTAAAAAAGTGTTGCAAAGTGCAAAAGAATTGAAATATAACATACATAACAAATATAACTAACATAAGTTAAGCACACTGAGAGTCAAGGGTTAATTCCCAGGTCTTGGTTTTATCCAATAGGCGAAAGCCTGTATATTTAAAAAGAGCCGAGGTAGGCTAAATGACCACACTGCGATTACGGCCAGCGAGCCGAAACGCGTCAGTGGGTCCCTGGGAATCACCTAAGATCTCTCAACCTAAGCTGTTTGATCTGTTTAACAGTATTTATCATCTGCTGTTCCTTTGAATAAAGAAGATTTTAATTGCATAACCGTGGAGGTGCCTCTATTTCTTTGCATTGAAAGTTTATGGAGTAATCGAGAGAGAGCACTCACGGAAAGCAAGGATACTTGGCCACCACGCCCCCACTGTTAGTCATGTGACTGAAGCACGCACTGGGACGCAACCGCTGACACGGAGGAGGGATTCGAGACACAGGACGCTGAGAGAGCCGGGCATCCGCGAGGTAGTGGAGTCTCCGCGACAAACCGCAGGTAGAATCCGGATTGTCTTGCTAAGGAGATGGGTCCCGGACGGTAAGCTCATAAGTGTATGCATCCCAAAGTCATTGGACTTATTTGAATGAATCGTGTGTCTTAAGGCGGTTGTATCGAGGGAAGTTATAAGGGTCACTTAACAGTGGGGTAAGATTGAATGGTCACTACAAAAGCAGGAATCTACAGGTGCTGAGCATTTGGTGATTGAAATCGTAGGAAGGATAACACCATGTCCGTGTGGGATCTTGCTTGTTGCAAGGATGATGTCTGGACTAGGGCGCCACTGCAATGCCCCGTAACCAATGCACCGCCAACAGCGATCCTAAAACCTTAGTGAAAATTATTGAAAATTTTGGGAGCTGTGGCAAGACCGAAGGAAAGAGCCACGAATTGGAAGTGTTCATCCAGACTTGTGAACTTGTGATGATCCCTGTGAATGGGAACATGCAGGTACGCGTCCTTTAAATCCACTGTTGTCATAAATTGACCCTCATAGATCAAAGGGAGAATGGAAGGAATAGTTTCCATCTTGAAGGATGGTACTCTGAGAAATTTGTTTAGACTCTTGAGATCTAAAATTGGTCTGAAGGTTCCCTCTTTTTTGGGAACCAAGAACAGATTGGAATAAAATCCCAGACCCTATTCCTGCATTGGAACAGGAACGCCTCTCTTTTTGTCTGGTCTGCAGATAATGTTGAAAGCAGAAACCTGCCTCTGGAAGGAAAACTTTTGAACTCTAGTTTGTATCCCTGGGACACTATTTCTATTGCCCAGGGATCCTGAACATCTTGAACTGAAGCCTGGGCGATTAAGGAAATTCTGCCCCCAACAAGATCCGGTCTCAGATCAGGGGCAGGCCCTTCATGCTGTTTTTGATTCAACAGCAGGCTTCTTGGATTGTTTTCCCTTATTCCAAGACTGATTGAGTCTCCACGAAGGTTTGGACTGTTCCTGCTTGGAGGCGGAGGAGGAAGAATTTTCCTTAAAATTTCGAAAGGAACGAAAATTAGTCTGTCGTCCATTTTGTTTGTTTCTCTTATCCTGAAATCTTTGCTCCCAGCTTGATAACTTGAAGGGAAGCATCCGTAATAAAGGAATTAGCCAATTTAAGAGCTTTTATCCTATTCTGGATTTCATCCAGGGAAGTTTCAGTCCTGATAGCATCAGACAACGCATCAAACCAATATGCCGCCGCACTAGTGACAGTAGCAATGCACACAGCTGGCTGCCATTGTAAGCCCTGGTGTACATACATCTTCTTGAGTAACCCCTCAAATTTTTTGTCCATAGGATCTTTGAAAGCACAACTATCCTCTATGGCAGGGGTCAGCAACCTTCGGCTCCCAGATGTTTTGGAACTACATTTCCCACGATGCTGAGACACTCTTTAGGCTATCTGAGCATCATGGGAAATGTAGTTACAAAACATCTGGGAGCCGAAGGTTGCTGACCCCTGCTCTATGGGAATAGTAGTTCTCTTAGCTAAGGTGGAAACAGCTCCTTTCACCTTAGGGACTGTTCGCCAAGCCTCCTTAACAGAGTCGGCTATGGGAAACATCTTTTTAAATATAAGAGATGGAGAAAAGGGTTTCTCCTGCTCCTTAGCAATGATCTCAGAAGCTCGATCTGGTAACGGAAAAACGTCTATCGAGAAATGTACCTCAAAATATTTGTTCAACTTACTGGATTATTTAGGATTAACGACGACCGTGGAGTCGCTGTCATCCAAAGTAGTTAAAACCTCCTTAAGTAACAGCCTGAGGAGGTGTTCTATGTTAAACCTGAAGGATACAACTTCAGTATCAGCAAGAGGCATTACACTGACATAATCTGAAATTTTACCTTCAGATGCTACTATGTTATCCTCCTCCTCAGGCTTCTGTGAGGGGACCTCTAAATAGCAATAACTGTGTCAGAAACCTCGCTTACTGAATGTCTGATTTTCCTCTTACGCTTTCCATGCAACATTGGAAAAGCAGACAACGCATCTGAAACTGCAGAAGACATGAGAGAAGCGATATCTTTTAAAGTAAATTCAACGGGAGCTAGAGAGGAAGCACAGGGCCAGCATGTGAGGGCGGTAAAATTTGGGACGCTGAGGAGAAAGCTGCGGCATATATTGAACATTATCATTAGATTCCTGAACAGCATCCTCTTTAGAAAATGTTGGCTCAGAAAAAATTCTCTCCCTATAGCTTAAAGTTCTCTCAATACATGAGGAACAGAAAGTGATTGGTGGTTCCATATTGGCCTCAAAACATAGAGAGCAAGTGACACTTTGTAAGGCCTCTTGGTCCAACTTCTAACTCACAGTTAACAAATTGACATAAAACGATAAAAAAAAATTAATAAAATGCAAAAATCAGGACTTCCGGTGGGCGGCCATAGCAACAAGTCGCACTCCAGCAGAGCTCCGTGCGGCTTGTGCAAAGAAAAGGAACTTTTTGGTCCCTAAAGTACCCCAGCACATTTCTCCTAGGCAGCACTTCAACCGGTAGACTGCCGGAGTACTATAGTGCTCGGAGCTGTCATCTCGCTCCACCACCGGAGGGGTTACAAGAGTGAGGCACCACCGGGCGGTGGGAGAACATCGCTGCCGCGGCAGCACAAAGAGGAAACCGGAGGGGAGCCGAGCGGTCCGTAAGTAAGGGAGGCGCAGACTACCTCCAGAAAACTCAGCACAAGGAGAGGGGAGACAGCGGCAATAGAGCCTAGTGGCTTCTCCCTGGACAAGGCGCGGGAATAAGCGCCATCTTGGGGCCTACCTGGTGACAAGACACGCCATAAAAGTTTGAGACCCAGGAGGGATAAATTAAACTAGCACAAGCAGGGAGGAGGGCAGTGCCGATAAGGCCAAACTATCCTGGTTGTGCCCCTGGGGTAGTCTGTCGACTAGATAAAAAGAAGGAAACACGATCCACCCAGGCCCAACTCTAGACAACACACTAGCTGAGAAAAGAGACTGAAGCTGTGAGATACGGTGCTGCCCCTGGCCTCCCCCCTTTTTTGAAGATATATAGCTCCCTAAAACAGATCATTGAAGGAGACATAGACATTGCAAAAAAGCCTCCTGCTCTAATCCAATTCCACATGGGAAACTTAACCCTCAACATGGCACACTAGATCAGCGCCGGAGGCCCTCGTGCCCCCCCCCCCGCATCCTCAGAGGCCCTCCACTTATTCAGAAATATTTGTCCTGCCCTAACCAGTGAAGATCGCTATACTCCCTGTATTACATCTCAATCCTAGGAGCTGCTTGTATGCAAAAGTATTTCCCTCCTTACAATAAAAAGACTGATAAAATGGCAGGGAGACAGAAACAACCGGATAGACGCCAAAAGCACCAGACTTCAGAACTCTCCCAAGACACGCACCCTATAGTTGCTCAACTCTCAGCATTGTTCCTGCCTAAAATTGAACAACTGCAAACAGGGGTAGACACTCTTTCCACAGATTTCAAGGCCTTCTCATCTCGACTACAGAATGTGGAGCAGAGAGTGGCGGAGGGAGAGGAAAGACACAGAGAAGCCTCGTCAGCGCTCTCCACGCTACAGAAACAAAATAAAATGCTGCTAACTAAACTGGACAATTTGGAAAATCGTTCACGACGAAATAACATTCGTATTGTGGGGCTCCCAGAGTCTGTCCCACCTAAAGCGCTAATGGACTTTGTTGAGAACACTCTCCCTGACCTGCTTAAATTTCCTGCCTCCAGTATACCATGTGTAGCAGAAAGGGCGCACAGGATAGGAGCCCCTCCATGGGAGGGAACCTTTAATCAAGGCCCGAGACAAATCATGGTGCGCTACTTAAATTTCAAGGACAAAATGATGCTGATTAGAGCTTATAGACAGACACCGTCCCTCCTGTATGAAGGAAAGAAAATATATATTTTCCAAGACTACTCGGCAGAAGTTGCTAAGAAAAGGAGGGAATTCTGGCCATATTGCAGAGATTTGATTGCCAGCGGGGAGTCGGTGACTCTCTTATATCCAGCTCGACTGCGACTACAAACAGCTCAAGGCCCACAGTTTTTTGACTCACCCAAACATCTCCAGGTATTCCTAGAGAGATCGGGGAATGCCGCAGGGACATCACAGAGAATGCATCAGGAAGAAGGAGAAGAGACCTGAATCCAGCAAGTGCAGTACAGGCGGATGATACTATAAGTATAACCTAAGTTACTATTTGGCCAAATGGAGGGCCGTTAGAGACTCTGAGTGGTTTACTCCACTACCTAACTGTTCTTTTCAAGTTGGGGGGGGGGGGCTGTTGGGGCTTTGCAGAGTTTATTTGTTTAATTGTTTTTGTGTTATATCTTACCAACAAGACATAGTACTATTGGATTTCAATTTAGATTGTGACTTGTTGTAACTGATTGAAATAACGTTTACTAGACAGGGCATGGTTTTGAACTGTTGATTTCCTTTTTCGTGTATAGATCTGTCAAGATATACCTGAGACCTCGACCCAGCATTGAGTGGACAAAGCCTTCTCCCGCGGCCGGCTAACCTTGAGTACCCAGGACAGATCTCCTACACCTTACACCCACCACATATCACCTATAGCTAAGCACCACACTACCATAGTTAATCATGAAGATTGTCTCATGGAATGTGGGGGGTATTACCTCTCCTATAAAACGGAAAGCCATTCTCAAATACCTCAAAAACCACCACACAGACATAGCAATACTGGAGGAGACACGCTTATCATGCATAGAACACCAGAAACTAAAACAGGGCTGGGTAGGAGAAGTTATTCACACTACATATGGGGAAAAACGGGCCAGAGGGGTAGCAGTTCTTTTTAGGAAAAATCTAGACTACCATATTGATAAACAACTAGTGGACCCACAGGGTAGATATGTCCTCATGAAGCTCAGAATAGGAAACAAAGAGGTAGTGATTGGGGGAGTATATCGTCCCCACACCAACAAGAAAGACTTTTGGACAGACTTCCATAGGGAGATACTGAGATTTGCGGATGCACCCCTGATACTGGGAGGGGACTTTAACATAGCACCCCAGACACCAGCGGACAGATACAGGGATCCCAGTAAGCACACTTCCCAACAACCGCAACACTAGAAGAGACTCACAAATCCTCTCTAAATTCAAACACTCACTGAAACTGACAGATATCTGGAGAGACAGACACCCAGAAGAACAAAATTTCACATGTCATACCTTAGCTAAACACACTCTTTCCAGGATTGACTTATTTCTGACTACGGATGCCTTGGGGCCACTCATCACAGACGCAGACATAGACGTAGCGACAATATCAGATCACGCACCGATTACTCTAAAAGTCAGGCTGACACCAGCAAGAGAAGGGCCCCGTAGATGGAGGTTCCCATCTTATCTCTATGGGGATATCAATTTTAAGAGATGGCTTATGGGGGAGTGGAAAGCATATGAATCACTAAATGCCGCACATGTGCAAGACACACTTTTGTTCTGGGAGGCAAGTAAAGCGGTAATGAGAGGTGTCATCACCTCTTACTCAGCTGGCAAACTAAAACAGAGACAGTGTAGAACTGAAGAGATGCTGCGAAGGGTCATCAGCTCTAGGAACAAATATTTGAGACACCCTAACCAACTCACAAAACAGAAATATATAGAAGCAAAAAAGCATAGGGACATGGCATTACACCAGAATGCAATCAGGGAAATGACAGTCACGCAGGCCAAATTCTACAGACATGGCAGTAAAACGGGTAGGTTCCTAGCCAGACTTACACAACTAGCTAAACCTAGTAAATGTATAGGGGCGATCAAGGTGAAGAATTCAATATACACAACAGCGGGAATTCACACAGCCTTCATAGACTACTATCAGACACTCTACTCCAGACAGAACGTGAACAAAATAGAACAATCTGTGTTTTGGGACTCCATACACACTCCTCGTGTAGCAGATGAACACCTGACACTCTTAAACGCGCCCATCACAGAGACGGAGACGTTGCAAGCCATAAAGTCCCTGCCCTTGGACAAAACGCCGGGACCAGACGGATTACCAGGGGAATATTACAAGTTGTTAGGAGGGGAGGTGATGGGTGTGCTCACCAAACTGTTTAACAAAATTATGACAGGGGAGACAAAGCCCAATGATCACTTCACAGAAGCAAACGTCACAGTTATTCCCAAAGCAGATAGAGACCCACTACTGCCGCAGTCCTACCGCCCAATCTCCTTGATGAATCAAGACTACAAATTGTTCACAAAAATAATGGCAGACAGACTGGCAGTCGCGCTCCCCTCTGTGATCAACCATGATCAAACGGGTTTTGTCAAGGGTAGATCCTCAGTCTTAAACTTAAGGAAACTGCAATTCATTCTCACCCATTTTTGGAATAAATCGAAAGAGGGGAGGGGAGACGCCCCGGAGGCCTGTGCTCTCTTAGTAGACGCGGAAAAGGCCTTTGACATGGTCCTTTGGGACCATCTATTCTTCACCCTTGAAAAATTTGGTATTACGGGCCAATTCGCACATGCGGTGAGGGCATTGTACGCCAACCCCAAGGCGTCTGTCATAGTTAATGGGGTGGCCTCCCCTCCCTTCCAACTAGGTAGGGGAACTAGACAGGGATGCCCGCTGTCGCCTCTCCTCTTTGATATGGCCATCGAACCCCTTGCCATTAAATTAAGAGCAGATACGGAGGGGTTGTGGGTGGGTGGGGAACAATGCCACTTGTCCCTTTTTGCAGACGACATGATATTGTACGTACAAAACCCATCCAAAAACATCCCCAAAATTATGGACATCATACATCAATTTGGCCTAATCTCAGGTTACAAAGTAAACACGGACAAGTCCGAATTAGTCTGGCTTTACAAAAAAAAAGACACACCCAAATTTGCAGCGCAAAACAAGTCACCCACTCCTTCAAATACCTGGGGATCATGTTATCCACAGATCCCGGGAAGTGGTACGATCTAAACTACCGTCACCAAATAAAAGACATCCAGGACATGCTGGTCAGATGGGGGGGGATTGCATCTTACAGTGTCAGGTAGGATAGCTCTCATAAAAATGGTTGCATTTCCGAAACTCTTGTACTTGTTCCAGATGATACCTGAAAACATTCATAAGTCTGACTTGAGCAAACTTAACAAATCAATCACCTCTTTTGTCTGGGCAGGAAAAAAACACAAGATAAAAGCTAGTAGGTTGATGGCGGAGATCCCCTAAGGGGGACTAGCTCTACCCAATATAGGAGCATACTGACTCAACACTAACACACATCAGTGACACTTGGACAAACATACTTAACACTGATATAACAACAGATCTCGCCCAGAAGAGCATATCTCTATCGAGAAGAGCGTCCCTGTCGGCGGTCAGCCGTGAGTCTCACATTAGACTACTACAAACGGCATATATCTCTCCAAAGGTCTACAAAAAATGGAGACCAGAAGCCGAAGGTACATGTCACAAATGCCAATTCCCGAACGCAGACCTGTTACACCTGATCTGGGCCTGCCCGAAAATAACTAGATTCTGGGGTATGATAGCTCACTGGTTGAACACTACACTACACATAAACATGGAGATGTCTCCTAAGCTGATAGTGTTCTTACACTCCTCAGAGCAAGAGTCAAAACCTCATGGACGGCTAGCTAGTGACCTCTTACTACAGGCTAGAAAGCTCATCTTCCACAAGTGGCTTAGCCCAGAGGCCCCCACTCTCACAAAACTCAAAGCTACGATACTCAAACAGGTAACCTATGAAATAGCGGACGCTATGCAGGACACACAGGGTAGAACCAGGTCACTTATGAAAAAATGGGGTACATACATAGAGACACTAAAACCATCTCTACAGAGGCAACTTCTATACCCCATAAAGGATACAGAATTTTTGCTCGAAGAACACCTTAGAGGGAAGTGGAGCAATCTTTACCAAGTGGGAGGAGACACACGAGGAGCCACAAACACACACACTACCATGATCTGTCCTGGGGAGGTGGAGGCCACGGGAGAAAAGTGATGAAAGGTTCTTTGTATAAGAACCGCCTAATACCAGTTCTAATAGAGAGCGAATTGTTAGAGTTTTGTTATTTATCATTATGTAATCTGCAGGTTATGAGAGGGATACACGTTTCCTCAATATGAGGAGTGCTGTTTGGAGGAAAAAAGGGGAGGGAATGATAGATAGGGAGGGTAAAGCAACAAGTGGAAAATGAAGTTGCCAAGATAGACTCAAGAGTCATTATTTGTCTAAATCTCACTGGTATGACCAGTTTAGGTTCCGGTGGGACTAATAACTCCTTGAGAGTCCAGAGACACTGTACAATTTAACTGACTATGTGAAGATATGTTTGTAAACCAATGTAAACACTGATTGAAGTGATGCATGTATTCTTGGTAACTTCGATTGAAAAATAAAAGTTTTAAAAAAAACCTCCTAGATAAGGAGGGATAACTACGCGGTTTGTCTCGTCTATACCGCAACCCTAACTAATCTCTTCATAGTTACTCTTACATTACCACATAATGTTAACCTTATTTTCCCTACCTAGCTCAGTGACTATGAGTGTATCCTTGATTTTCTTGTCCT